>NW_006921704.1:704049-708795 GCF_000298275.1 Orycteropus afer afer | reverse complement strand
TTTTTTTTTTTTTTTGATAATTTCTACATTCTTTTGGAACACCTTTCTTTAGAGTGGGCATATATATGGGTCTCTTCTAGGTGGTTGGCCAGATCTTCCAAAGTTCTTGACAGACAAGAGATGCTTCCAGCATTGTGTCTCTGTGTTAAAGCACTTCAATTGGTATTCTATCAATTCCCGAAGCCTTGTTTTTCACCAATGCCTTCAGTGCATCTTGGACTTCTTCCTTTAATACCATTGGTTCTTGATTATCTGCTACCTCCTGAAATGGTTGAATATCAACCAATTCTTTTTGGTATTGTGGCTCTGTGTATTCCTTCCATCTTCTTTTGAGTTTTCCTGCATCATTAAACATTTTTCGCATTGAATCCTTCAATGTTACAACTTGAGGCTTGGATGTTCTTCCATTTTGGTTTTCTAACCCCAGATCTTTGCACTTTTCATTATAACAGGTTACTTTGTCTTGAGCCACCTTTTGAAATCTTCTTTTCAACTTTCATTTCATCATATGTTTAAGAACAAGTTTCAGAGTTTCTTCCGATATCCAATTAGGTTTTTTTCTTCCTTTCCTTTTTAATGAACTTTTGCTTCTTTCATATATGATGTCATCCCAGAACTTGTGTGGTCTTCAGTCATTTGTGTTCAATGCATCAAATATATTTTTAAGATAGTCTCTAAATTCAAGTGCTACATACTCAAGGTCATACTTTGCTTCTCATGGGCTTGTTTAATTTTCTTCAGCTTCAGCCAATTTAGGCTTATGATAATAGTTGCCTGAAAAGTGAAGTTTATCCTTGCATTTAAGTCTTGGAGCTCTGGTAGCATAGTGCCTCAGGCACTTGACTGCTAACCAGAAGGCTGGCGGTTCAAACCCACCAGCCACTCCTCGGAAGGAAGGTTGGGCAATCTACTTCTGTAGTGATATGACCTCGGAAACCCAAGGAGGGGTCACTATGAGTTGGGTCCTACTCGATGGCACATAACAACAACAACAACAAATGTTACTTAAGGAGCTATTATTCTCCTTTGCCATTATAATGGCTACCGGATAATTGATTCAGTTTCCTTTTAATCCTAGTGTTTAGGAAAAAGAGTAAGAGGTACTAAAGACAGCTTTTATATTTATTCCCCACCTCATCTTGACAACAAATCCTTGGGTGATGCAAATAGTTCACATGTTCAGCTGTTAACTGAAAAGTGTGAAGTGCCTCAGAATAAAGGCCTGGTGATCTACTTATGATAAACCAGTCACTGAAAATCCTACGGAGCTTAAGTCTACTCTGAGCCACATGGGGTCACCATGATTTGTGTCAATTTGACAGAAAATTATTTCATCTCAGTAAGGAATTAAAGTATTACACACAGGTACTTATACATATGTCTTAGATAATTAGTGCTGCTATAAAAATACCAAAAGTAGGTAGGTTTAATAAACACAAATTTGTTTTCTCCCACTTTAGGAGGCTAGCAGTCTGAATTCAGGGTGCTGGTTCCAGGGGAATGTTTTCTCTCTCTGTAGGATCTATAGGAAGGTCCTCATCTCTTCTGAGCTTTTGCTCCACAGAGATCTTCTTATGGCTTGGCATCTCTTTCCCTATCTCTGCTTGTTGGGCTGCTTGTTTAATCTCTTTTATATGTCAAAAGATATTGATTTAAGACACACTCTATGCTCATACTGCTTCATTAACAGAGCAAAGAAACCTCATCCCCAAATGGGATTATAACCACAGGTATAAGAATTAGGATTTACAACACATATTTTTTGGGGACACAATTCACAAAAGTATTTCATAGTACCATGAAGCACTGAAAACAACCCCTAAAGGGAAATCTAGAGTCCCAAAATTCCAGCACATTTAAGCCATCATTGCACACAATATGTGCCGTTTGCATTGAAGGTGTAATACAAATAAAGTCATAGAACTATTAGACCTTGGGAGTGGATATGATGTTAGAGCTCATCTGTCTGAAAGTAAGGCATTGTGCTCATTCATGGAGAGCATTGTGGAAGAGTGAATGGGTGCTTAGCAGGGAGGACTGTGTTCTAGTCCTGTAGAATTGCTATTAGACCTTGGGCAAGTCACTTACCCTGTATGTGTCATCAGTGCACAGAGTTCTGTTGGGGTATAAGTTAGAAAATATGTGTGGTAGTTTAGTTTGTGTGTCAACTTGGCTGGGCCTGGTTGAGTGGCTGGGCAGTGGGTGGTAGTATTCCCCATGATGAGGCTGGTAATCAACTCCATGGTGAAATCTACTGTGAGCAACTGAGTAACTGCCTTAGGGATGTGGTCCGCTTCCTGTATATAAGGAGAAGCCTTGGGGAACGGTCTCTAGCTTGTGGCACACTTGATCCCTGCATGGGTAGCTGTGTCGTTGTTCAGCACCCTGCCATGCTCTGCCAACCTTAGGACTTTCAATGAACTTGAATTAATGGCCTGCAGTGTGGTTTGATAACATTGGGACTGTGCCTATTTACTCGTCAACCACGGGCTTGGCAGCCTCATCAGCCAGCAGCTGTCTGAGTGAAGAAAAGCCTTTAGTCCAGTGGGCCAGGAGGCAGAGCTGAAGACCCAAGTCTGAGGGGCTTTCACCCAGCCCCTAGAGTCTGGCACTTTGAACTTGGACTTAAAGCCTCCAAATTATAAGAATAAACTCCTGTTTGTTAAGGCCATACCATTTGTGGTGTATTTCTGTTAGAGTGGCAGTAGGTAACCAGAGCAATACATGTAAACTATGAGGAGTGAAAATGAATTATTATTACTATCATCATCACTGGTTATAATAATAAGAGCATTATTACTATGAGAGTTTTTGATAATTTTACTAGGACTAGACTAAATTTAAGGAGCCCTGGTGGTGCAATGATTAAGGGCTCAGCTGCTAACTTAAAGGTCAGTGGTTCAAACCTATCAGCTACTCTGCAGGAGGAAGATGTGACAATCTGCTTCCATAAAGATTACAGCTTAGGAAACCCTATATAGCTATTCTACTGTTTCTTATAGGAGCTCTGGTAGCATAGTGGCTAAAGCATTTGACTGCTAACCAGAAGGATGGAGGTTCAAACCCACCAGCCACTCCTCGGAAGGAGGGTTGGGCAATCCTACTTCCGTAGTGATACTGCCTCGGAAACCCAAGGAGGGGTCGCTATGAGTCGGGGCCGACTTGACGGCACATAACAACAACAACAACATGGGTCGAAATCAACTTGACTACACACAACAACAACAGACTAAATTTCACCTCTGTACTATCTGTGGAGAAAAGTTTACCATGTGAAGCTTGGAATAAGTAATATTCAATGACACAAATGTAATGTGCTAAAATATTTTCAAATGTTTTCCAATGACATTTGTGTATAAACAATTTGTCTGCTAATTACTGATGAGTTATTCGGCTATTAAAATAGGCCCTATAGGACTTATATTTGGTAGTATTTTAGTGGTCACTTTTCCTTATTTTACTTCAAAGTCATTGATTTGTGTTTCTTCAAAAGTATTTCATTTCAGACTTTGTTTTACCAATTTCCTTGCCCCACCTATTATCCCATTTCTCCAAATAGTCTGAATCAATGAAGCTTTAGTGCATTAGTTGAACCAGTTCTTGAAATAACTCTTAGCTCAAAAATCTGTGAACTATTTGGTGCAGTTTAGGTCCCTGTTTGCTACTGATGAACTTGTATGTTAAAGATGCATTTGGCATCACCTTCCTAGTTGTATACTGAGGAAACATTTGAGTCAACTAAATCTTATCTATTCTAATTGCAAGGAATCTTTGTAGATACACTGTACAATGTTTAATTATCCAAAATTATTCAAAATCTGATTATGTATATCATATTTGGGATTATAGTATTTGCATTTATATTCGATATGATTATTTGCTTCGATTAAGAATTCATTTCTGGTTTTATAATGAGACTTCACTCTGAAGACAACTCAAGGACATGGCGCAGAGGAATGGCACTGGGTATACTGTGTTCTAGTATTATTTCTGCTACAAACTAGCTGTATAAGCATGAGAAAATTTTATCAGTTCTGTAGATCTAGCTGTCCTTATTCATATTATGATCGAATTGGAAGTGAGAATTTCTTAAGAACCACCTTATTAATCCTATCCCCTACTGAATATCTTCCAGTTTATATATCTTTAAATGATATGTTTTTGGTGAAAGTTTACACAGTAAATTAGGTTCCTATTTGACAATTCCTATACAGTTTGTTCTTAGCATTAGTTGCAGTTTTTCTACAACATGCCACAATTCTCATTAATTGAGTTCTGGTTATTCTATTTCCAGGACTCCTTCCAGTCTAATTTTGATGTAACTATTGATTTTATTTCCCATTCCAAAGAGCCCTTTTACTCTCTCTCTCAAAACTTTCTTAGAATAAGTAGATGTTTGGCTTAGCCTGCCATTTAAACAAACCAATAAGCCAATGACAAACAAGATGTTGTCATAACAAATAACTAAGTCAACTAACTCAAGGTATCAAAATACTTTTTCTAAACTAGGAAGCCTGAGTTCTAGCTCTTGCTACCACTGACAAAACTGAATGACCCTGGGTAAGTTCTGGGTTCCATTGCGGGTGTTTCTAGATGATAAAGGTCTTAGACACTCACTAAGATCCCTTGCTAGTGCTAATATGATATGATTCCATGTAGATGATATTTCCTGTGTTAAGTAATAAAAACTATGATCTTTCTCAGATAATTAAGGTCTGCTATCTTATATTTTGGGAGCTCTGGTAG
>NW_006921704.1:694285-702782 GCF_000298275.1 Orycteropus afer afer | reverse complement strand
ATATTATATATTACATTATATATACTTATGTATAATATGTATATATGTGTGTATTTTTGTATACCAAAAAATATCCCAAACCCACTAACATCAAGTTGATTTCAACTCATAGCAACCCTATAGGACAGTGGAGAATTATCCCATAGAGTTCTGAAGACTGTAAATCTTTAGGGAAACAGACTGCCTGCCTCATCTTTCTCCCATGGACTAGCTGGGTAGGTTTGCAGCCAAATGCTTTAACCACAGCGCTACCAGAGCTCCTTGTGTGTGTGTGTGTGTAATGTAATTCTTCTCACCATCCAATTGCAGGTAGCATATTAACATATGAGCTTTTCCTAAAAGATTTGCCCATATTATTATTTTCATCCTCACTGACTGTAATGAAAACAGCTAAGTTATACATACTTGCTACTTTATTCACCACTTTGAAAGTTTTCTTATTGTTGTGTTTTTTTTGTGTATGTGTGAAATGACTGTATCTTATGGATGAGTTCTCTGCGGTAGGCCATTTAAAATTTTTATGCCTCATGATCTTGACAACACACCAAGAGGAGCTGATTTAGGAAAACGCATATTGTTTGCTAATCCCTACTGTGAGTGGCTTTCTTACTAATTATTTTTGACTTTGAACCTTTTCCAAATTTCTTCAAAAGTAATTATTGTATGAAATGAATTTTTATTAATTGAGAAAACATTCCTTTTTGGACCTCTTTCTTTATATTTTATTCCTTTTAAGGTTTATGATTAAATTATTTAAAACTCACTATTTTTTTTTTTTTTTTACATGGGGCAATCTACTCTCTCCTATAAATTGGCTATGAGTCAGAATTGACTCAATAGCAGTGGGTGGATTTTTTTATGTAATATTTTACATAGATTTTTGGTGTCTACTAACATAGCAAATTGCCCTTAGGATTCTAGCTTTCCCCATTTTCCCTGATGTTTAAATAGATATACACAGACCTACTGGATATTTTATTTCTTCATTTCCAGATTTTAACATTTGAATAATCAGCCTTCCTAAAATGATGGAAATTTCAATCTCTTAGTTTTAATAATATCGTAAGAAGGAAGAGCAAAATGAGTGAAATGTTAGTTTTTATTGGTTGTAGAATCAAATTTATCTGTAGAATAAAATGAGATAGTATGGTTTAATAGAGAGGCTTTATTAAATTACATTACATAGAAACTTTAGAAAAGCTTTTTTAGTTTCTGTTTCTTACATGCTGTTCTTGTTTTTCCTTTTTTGAATAGTAATTTTAGCAAAAATCACCAATTTCAAACCGTACTAGTACACCATTTGAAAAAGGAATAAATTCAGGCCTGCTTTTCTCTTTATATGTTGATTATATTGCAGTAGAGTTATTTCATGCAAGAAATACTTCTTGCTTTTGGGACATCCAGAAGTGCTGGAGGAAGTATCAAGGAAGGCTTTGGTAGTCTTGGTGGGATGAGACAAGCTCCTAGAAACACATAGAGAATATATGCATGGCATCTTTCGGAGAGCACAGCAAGGGAATAAACAAAGTCAGAGAAGTTTGTAAAGAAACAATTTTAAAAATTAACTTAAAAATTAACTTCTTTTAAGAAAACCTGGATCAAAGAAGAGAAAATGTGGATTTGAGCTCTGATGGCTACTGGACATATGAGAAGAAAGACAAGCTAAGGGTGGAGGGGGCAAAATAAAATCACTGGGGGCTATAGGCCTAACTGAGAGAACAGTTTGGACTGAAGTCATGTTATGGATTTAATTGTGTCCTCTAAAACTGATGTTGAAGCCCTAACCTTGGAATGCGACTTTGCTTGGAAATGAGGACTTTGAAGATGTTGTTAGTTAACATGAGAAAATACTATAGTAGAAACTAAACTCTCAAGTTGGATACGACTCATGCAACCCCTAGGGTGGGTCCTAATCCAGTCTAAGTGTTGTCCTGTAAAAGAGGACATGAGGCAGAGAGAGACAGCAGAAGAAAAATGGCCAGTTATGCCACAGCTACAGGCCAAGGAACTCCTGAGGTTAGTAGAAGAGAGCTAAGGAAGGATCTTCCCCTATAGCTTTTGGGGAAAACATGGCCCTGCCAGCACTCTGAATTCAGACTACTAGTCTCCAGAACTGTGAGACAATGGATTTCTATTGTTAAAAGCCACTCAGCTTGTGGTATTTCACTATGGCAGCTCTAAGAAACTAATACAGTAAGAAACAGAGGAAGAGCTTATTGAGACCTCCAAAGCTGGCTGTAGTGGTATCTGAATGTCATCCAGTTCTAGACACAACTTCAGATGATAGCCAGGTCACTTGAATGAAGACTTAGATATTATGTCTAGAAAGAAATGTTTCTATTCAGTTTCAGCAGATGGGGTAGATCTGTACATTTTCAAAAGAAATCAGATGCACAGATAGATTTTAAAGGAAATGCTCTTAATTTTAAATGTTGACTTTTTTTTTCTTTGTAAAATATTACATTGACCAAATTAAAAATATCGTCTGGCTTGATACAGCCAAAGGATTACCAGTTTGCAGTTTTATAAAATCATAAGGAACATTGTTTTAAAGCTGAGTGTGACATGATGATAATGATGAATGAGAAAGAAGACCCTGGTCACCATGAAGGAAATGAGGACTCAGGCTTGTATAAAAGTGCGTCTATAGAAACTGTAAGGAGGATCTTATTTAAGAGAAATTGCAAAAGAGTTGATAGAATTTGATAATTTTATTAGTTCACTAATAAAATAAATGTCAAGCAAGAAGCTTACTCCAAGCTCTTGATCTTGGGTTTCCAGGTTGATGAGGGCAGAAAATGGGAAGCTGATGGCTTAGAGGCATGTGAGAACCAAATTATTTTATATGTCCTAACTTTCACTGATATATTGGAGGGATATCCTTAAGCTAGTTGGAGATTTTAAACTAACAAGAAGGCAATATAAAGGTCAAAATTGATTGAATGCTTAATTTTTCCAAGATAAAAAAATATGTATTTGAACACTTTCCTCTTCCATATAAAACAATTGTTCATGCAGAATCTTATGTTTCTTTAAATTTGGGAGCTGTGGCAGATTGTCATCTCCTTTTCCATATATGGAATCATTCTATTTTACATACATCCATAGAGTTGCTAGATTTTGAAAATAAAAATGCAGAATTCTTAGTTAAAATTGGGTTTCATATAAATAAACAAGAAGAAATTTTTCCTGTAAGTATGTCACGAATATTGCATAGGACATACTTATATCAACAAATTATTTGTTGTCCATCTGAAATCCAAATCTAACTGGATGTCCTGTTTTCCATTTGGTAACACTACACATGTATGCAACCAGACCATCATCCTATTTCTTGGACCATTTCTGTGGTCTACTGACTTGCTCCCTTGTTTTCACTTTTGCTATCCTACAAGTTATTCTGCACACAGTTGGCAAATTTCTTAAGATCTAAAAAATCTGCACACCCTTGATTGAAACTTTTTCATGGGCTCCCTTTGCACTTAAAATAAAACTCAAACTGCTTACCGTGACTTGAAAGAGCTTAAATGATTTAGTCTATAGCAACCACTCCAATCTCATCTTTAATACACTACTCTCCCCCATACAGAGTTCAATTCTTTTACTCTATCTTCTTTAAACCAACCAAACTGTTTTGCAACTTAGGGATTTTGCACATGCTGTTACTTTGACTTTGAATCCTCTCTCTCCAAAATCTTACTCATCTGACTTTTCATCATCATTTAGATCTTAGCTCCAGAGTTCTCAGCCTCAGCACTATTGACATTTTAAGTCAGATAATTCTTTTTTGTGGTAAGAGGTTGTCCTGTGCATTTTAGGATATTTAGCAACATCCTCAGCCTGTACTCAGTAGATGCCCTCAGATCTGACAATTGAAAATATCTCAAGACATTGCCAAATATCCCTGGGGGCAAATTTGCCCCTGTTTGAGAACCACTGCAGTAAGCAGCCCCTTGCACTATATTTCACTCACCTTATCATATTTTCCTTACGTCGTAATAGTTATCACCATCTGCAGTAGTCCTGTTTGCATTTACTGGTTACTTGTTTATCATTTCTCTCTCTCTTCCTCACTATAAAAGAAATGTCATGTATACAAGATTTTGTCTGTTTTATTAACCACTGTACCCTACTTTCTACAGCTGTGCCTGGCACATAGGATGCTCAATAAAACTTTATCAAATACATGCCAAATAAAATCATATAACCTTCATTGTAAAGCTACCATGCTCTAGTCACTGTTAGACTTACTTGTAGTAGCAATGAACAAGACATTATCCCCGAGTATCTTAGGAGAAGACTAAGCAGGAACTCTAGGCACTGTATAGTAAGAATTATAGGTCCTGTGGGCTACAGGTATCTTATCTGGGGTCTAGGGATACTAACCATTCTACAGTGTGCAAATCAGTTCTATACCACAAAGAATTGTCCTGCCCCAGTGAGAACATTGTCCCTAAGGGAAATACTGGCTTGAGCCATACAGGGCTCATTAACAGGCTTGGGTCTCGTGTCATGGTGGCACAAACCACATGGAGGAGAATTGAGCAGATAGTGTCACAAAAGGAAATTTAGAATATTTTTAGCAAAAGAAGGAAGGTCAAATACTTGGAAGAAACAACACATGCTTTTTATTATAACAGAGTAAGAGATAGTGGTTACTGAGGAGTTTATTTTATTTTATTTTATTTTTTAGATTGAAGAATTGCACAGAAAATATTTAAGTAATATTTGCTGTTATTATATTACTTGTATTACCTGTGATGAAATATAAATCTTGCAATTAGTTGGTAAGACCTCTTACAATTAGTTATGGCATAATTTCTGAAATATATTTGGCACTGATGTGAAAAAAAAAAAAAAAAGTTGTCATCAAGTCAAGTCCGACTCATGGTGACCTCATGTATATCATAGAGTAGACAAGGACCCAGAAAGTTTTCAATAGCTTGTTTTTCTTCCAAGGCTGCTCTAGGTGGACTTGAAACTACAAACTTTCAGTGAGCAGCCAGACATATTACTATTTGCATCACCCATGCATTGATGTCAATATTTTTCCTTCTTTCATAATGTTGTTTTTCTTTTGAAGTAAACTTTTTCTAAAGTCTGTCATACTTACCAAGAAATTCACAGATCATGAGTGTACAAATCAATACACACTTAAGAACTCACAATAAGAGCCCACCTGTGTAAGCCCCACTGTGGTAGTC
Source organism: Orycteropus afer afer (assembly GCF_000298275.1). NCBI lineage: Eukaryota > Metazoa > Chordata > Mammalia > Tubulidentata > Orycteropodidae > Orycteropus > Orycteropus afer. Next base: position 697,578 of record NW_006921704.1, on the reverse strand, counting down.
ATGTTTGTGTGTCAACTTGGCTGGGCCTGGTTTAGTGGCTGGGCAGCTGGTGGTAGTAATTCCTCAGGAGGAGACTGGCAATCAACTCCGTGGTGGGATCTACCACAAGCAGCTCAGTAGCTGCCTTTGGGAAATGGTCTGCTTCCTGTATATAAGGAGAAGTCTTGGGAATGGTCTCTAGCCTACAGCATGCTTGGACCCTGCATGTAGCCATGTCCTTGCTCAGCAGCCTGCTATGTTCTGCCAACCTTGGGATGTACAATGGACTTAAGTTAATGGCCTGCCATGTGGTTTGATAACATCGGTACTGTGCCTTTTTCCTTGTCAACCTTGGGGCTTCTCAGCCTCAGCAGCCAGCAGCTGTCTGAGTGAAGAGATGCCTCTAGCTCCAGTGGGCCGAGAGCAGGAGCCACAGCTGGACCGCAAAGTTGAGGGGCTTTCACCCAGCCCCTAGAGCCTGGCATTTTGAACTTGGACTTAAAGGCTCCAAATTGTAAGAATAAACTCCTGTTTGTTAAGACCATCCCATTTGTGGTATATTTCTTGTCAGAGCGGCACTAGGTAACCAGAACACCCACCTAGATCAGGAAATAGGCCAAGCCAGCACTCGCCAAGTATCTTCTCTCTGTCCCAGTCACTCTTCTCCTTTCTTCCCCTAAACACCAACCCTGGTGACTTTTTACCATAGATTGACTTTGCTAGTCTTTGACATTCATGTCATTATGTGCTCTATGTTTGCCTTTTTGGCTCAAATTTATGTTTGTAACATTCACTCATGTTTTTGTAGCAGTGGTTCATACATTTTCATTGCTTACATCCATTCTATAAATATACCACAATGCATTTGGTAATTCTGTCTCAGTTGTTTCCTGGTTTGGAATGTTACAAATAGTGCTACTATGAATATTCATATCCATGTGTTTGTGGATAGATACATGCATTTTTGTTGGGTATATACCTAGGAGTGGAATTGCTAGGTCATGGGATATGTGTATTTTCAGCTGTAATAGATACAAATAGTTTTCCAAAGTGGTTGATTCAATTTATTCTCCCACTCACAATGCATAAGACTTCCATTTGCTGTAATATGGAGTAACTTAGAATATTAGGGTATGAAGGAGACAAAAAGTGTTGTCTTAAAAGAAACATCACTTTGTCTGTAATGATTTTTTATATGCTTGGCACACTTTAGAGTTTATAACGAAGTTGATCACTTCCTTTTGTGAAATTTTACCCATGTGCCTACTTGAACCTACTTCAGACCAGATAATGATTGCAAGGATCTACTGAGTCTAGGAAATTCAAATTATTCCTAGGATATTGGGGATATGGGAATAACTTACTCTGTAAGTGTATAGTGCTCCTTTAACTAAATCATAAAAATCATTGCTGTGTTATATGAAAAGTTTATGAGGTCACATGAATGCTTGCTTACTGTGCATATGGTAAGAACTGTGCATTTCAAGTTAAATATAGGAGGATTTCTGGCTGTAAAGAAGTAGTTTAAGAAATCAAGAGAACTATAAATGGCCATCTGCTCTATTCTCCATTTTTATTTGCTGAATTAACCCACTGCAATATTTTAATGAATAATGGATTGGTATTCCATCTGCTCATTAATTTTTTCACACTATAAAATAATCCATCATTTTTACTGAGTAGAAACAATTTGCTACTTTGTAAAAATATTTTTAAAAATAGAGACAGTGGGTGTAATTCAACTTTCCATTAATTTCAAGTGTATTTTAGAGGTGGAGAGACTGAGAGCTTCATTTGAGGTCAGGGTCCTGGGAAAAGAATTTTAATTTTTAGAGATGGCAGCAATGCACATTAGGTCATTCATATCTTTGTCTTACAAGATATGGATATGCAGAGGCTTCCTTAAAAATGAAAAAAAAAAATCTACTTATTTATGATCAAAAGATTTCAGAGGTAGGTAAAATGGCATTAAAGATAATATAACTTTATGACAAAGAAGAGTATAAGGATTGGTTCTTTAAAAATAATGCTAACCATGTGCCACTATCAGAATTGGGTTTATGGTATTCCTATTCTATACTCAATGCTGTGAATCTAAGGTGTGTATTTGTGTATTTGACACACGAGCACGTGCAACTCCATGTGCACATTTAAATTAAAATTTCATTTAAATATATTTTCACATTGTTTTTGCTTCTGTATTTTTATTTCTCTTAAGTTGGCATGACACGTTATATGCTTTCCGGCCATTTAGGGTTCATGTGTCTGGGAGCAGATGTGGGTTTAATGGTATCTTTAATGCCTGCTGTGCTACTTCCACAAGTAGATTCCTTGTGAAAGAGGATTTGGCCAGAGGGTCCAAGTTGACATTTGGAGATGTGATGGGTGAGGCGAGAGGGAGAAAAATGGGGAAAGGTTTTTAAAATATTTCAGTATCGATGATTTTTAAAACTTCTATATCGTTTACTAAATATTTTCTCTTCTGAGGCTTCACTAGCTCAGTCAATTTTAAATAATTTAGCACCAAATCTTTAAAAGCCTGCACTTCAGTTCTTACAGGTTCTGAGACTGGAGGGCATTCTTACCTATCAGGGGATATATATATATAGCCAAGGCATCTTTCCCTTTTACTGAGCTCTTAGGTAAGCTCCATGAGAGCAACTACTGTGCTTGTTGTTATGAATTGATTTGTGTCTTCCAAAGAGGTATGTCGAAATCCTAATGCCTATACTTACAACAAGGAGCCCTGAAAGTGCAGTGGTTAAATGCTGGGCTACTAACCAAAAGGTTAGTGGTTCAAACCCACCAGCTTCTATGGAAGAAAGAATGTGACAGTCTACTTCCAGAAAGAGTTGAACCTTGGAAAACCTGTGGGGCAGTTCTACTTTGTCCTATAGGCTCACTATGAGTTGAAATCCTCTGGAGTGCAATGGGTTTGGATGTTTTTTTGTTTGTTTGTTTTGTTTTTTTTGTACTTGTGACTACAACCTTGTTTGAAAATAGGGTCTTTGAAGATGTTATCAGTTAGGTAAACCTGAGATCATACTGGAGTAGGGTGGGTCCTAAACCTACATGACTTGTGTCCTTATCAAAGAGGAGCAGATACACAGAAGGAGATGGAAGCCATGTGAAGATGCAGCTACAAGGAAAGGAATGCCAAGGATGGCATGCAGCCACCGGAAGTTAGGAGAGAGAAGCAGATTCTCTCCCAGAGACCTCAGAAGAAATCAACATGGCCAACACTCTGATTTTGAACTCCTAGCCACAGAACTTAAGACAAAACATATCTGTTCTTATAAGTCACCCAGTTTGTG
>NW_006921704.1:693139-693881 GCF_000298275.1 Orycteropus afer afer | reverse complement strand
CATGGATTCTAGTGTCAATCTATGTTCAAATCCCAGCTTCTACCATTAATGGCTGCTAGTCTTGGGAAAATGACTTAATCTTTCCAAGTTTAAATTTATGCATATGATGATAAAATTAGCTACCCCTCTGGGTTCTTGTGAAAATTAAGATTTTATATATAAAATATTCAGTTCTGTTCCTGTTAGAATTTGTGCTAAGTAAATGGTAACTATTTCATGTAATAAAGTTTGCAATCTTCCTTCCCCCGCTAGAGTTATTACTATTTTTTAAGCAACACTTTGGGATGGGAAGTGAGGCTTATTCAGGAATATAATGCAAGAGTATTTTTCAGGTCATATACTGATTTCCAGTACCCTCAGTATGATTTTTTGTCATCAGTCCCCGAAGTGTTAGAAACTCATGTTATTCCTCTATATAATCAAATAATTGATAGCTAGTTTATAAGTTACTATTGGGCTCTTCTTTTGTTCCTCTGTCTTATTGTATATCTTGGTGTTCAGAATGGATAAATAGCACCAGTAGGAGCTCTGGTAGCATAGTGCCTAAGGCATTGACTGCTAACCAGAAGGCTGGCAGTTCAAACCCAGCAGCCACTCCTCGGAAGGAAGGAAGATGGGGCAATCTACTTCCCTAGTGATACTGCCTCGGAAACCCAAAGAGGGGTCGCTATGAGTTGGGTCTGACAACAGCAACAACATACATATATATGTATATGTATATATATATATATATATATATATA
>NW_006921704.1:687322-693039 GCF_000298275.1 Orycteropus afer afer | reverse complement strand
ACTCCTCAGAAGGAAGGTTGGGCAATCCTACTTCCGTAGTGATACTGCCTCGGAAACCCAAGGAGGGGTCGCTATGAGCCGGGGCCGACTCGACGGCACACAACAACAACAACAACAACCTTGAAATCCATCAGAGAGTAAAGTATGTTTATCAAAATCTATGAAGAATGTTCGATTATGCAATCAGTTCCAATGAAAAGACCTGTGTTGATTATCATGTTAATTAGAATACCTTCTACTCTACTGAAATGTTCTATACAATCAATGTTTTGCTCCCTCATGTCTCAAAGCACATAATTTGTTGCTTTTTCAAATAGAGGAGACAGGTAGTATCAAATCTTTGTTTTATAGTTGGTTCCCCAGAGAAGCTTGTAGCGGAGCTGGAAAAAAAAAATGAAAAAAAAATCAAAACTTAAAGCGTATTTTCTGAACTATATCATGGGATATCATAGAAATTTTTTCAAACCTTGCCATGAAAAACTCAAGAGTATATAACCTATAAGTTCAGCCCAAGAAATGTATCAGGCTTGGAAACAAAACAAAACAAAAAAATGTATATCAAACTTCTCTTTTATCATTTTTTTAAATCTCTCTATATTGGCATTTCATTAATGAAGAAGATAAAAAAAAGAGACATTTGTTTAAGGAAATAAAACAAAAACATAGTAACAAATTTAAAGAGAGCATTTGGAGACAGGTTATGGGTTTTTTTTCTTTCACATCAAAGAATAATTTTAAGAGACATAAGATAGGTTTGTTTCATCAAAAATGTGAGTATCTTTTGAACACAAGTAGTGTGCTAGGAACCGTGGAGCTAATGACTCAAGTAAGACACGGTCTCTACTTTTAAAGAGCTTTCAATATACTGTATGAAACAGGATAATAAACAACTACTTAAAATAATTTAAAGTGAAATGAAGAAAGTGTGACAAGAGAACAAAGGAAACCCAAAGCCTTTTGGCAGGATGTATAAGAGAACACTTCATAGGAGATCTGGGATGCTGAGTTAATCGTTGAAGGATTAAGTAGAGTTTTCTTAGGCATAAAAGAGGAAACACATTTCAGAGAAGGGAAGGTAATCAAGTTATCAAAATGTGAAAGTTTAGGGACAGACATTGGGTCAAGCATGGCTAGAATGAAGAGACATAGACAGAAAGGGGCTTGACTAGAATACAAGGGATGTGTCCCTACGTCACAAAGTCGGCAGGGGCACACTGAGGATTTCTGAGGAGAGTGAGTGATCAGTGTGTTCGAGGAAAGTAACCGATAGCAGTTGCAAGGATGTATTCCAGAAGTGACCATGTGGAGACTGGAAGGCAGTTAGGAGACTGATTCATGTAAAAGATGATAGGGACTTGATTTAGAGCATCTTCCAAAGAAGGAGAGCAAGAAGGTTTGATAAGGGGGCGAACTTGGGAATGCACATATGTCAGAGTGGATATGGTGGAAGAAAAGAAGAAATAACTATTAGAGATACTCCCTTGTTTGAATTCCTATGAACATGTCACTGAAACATTCAACTGAAATTAGAAACCCAACAGAGGTGCCAACTTGGTCCCTGAAAACAGCATTTAACTTATTGATCAAGCCCTTTCTTCACATTCTTTATTTTTTTTCCCCCAGACTTCACTCTCTCTTGGTTTTCCCCAAACCAAAGGGCTCCTCCTTCTTGGGGTCCTTAGTTGGAGCTTACATATTTTTCCAATCTCGACTTGTTGGTATGCTCTGAGGCTGAGAAATTGGCTATCCTAAATCATCTTTCTCTAATCATTTCCCAGTTTCATGTCTTATAAATTTAGCTCAGGATTAACTTCAGATCCAAGCTTTCCACTCTCAATCCACACTCTTACATCCATCTTCTTACTATGCCTCTCCATTTGTGTGTCTAACAATCTCAAATTTAAAATGTTCACAATTGAAGTCATGGTTAACACTCCAAATGTGATTTTCCTTTAGTCTCACACATCTTAATTGACAGCAATTCCATCTTTGCAGAGGTTTGCACTAAAGTCTTGGAATCATCCTAGACTTCTCTCTCTCACCCTACATCCATCAGTCAGGAAATCCTGTTGACTGTACCTTGGCAACTTATGTTTTCCTTGGCTACCATTTCATCCAAGATGGACTTTTTCACCTAGAGTGTTATATCCAAACTTACTGTGGTAGTTAAATTGTGTGTCAGCTTGGGTGGGCCTGGTTTTGAGTGACTGGGCAGCTGGATGTAATTATTCCCCATGATGAGACTGGTAATCAACTCCCTGGTGGAATCTACTGGAGCAGCTGAGTAACTGCCTTTGGAATATGGTCTGCTTCTAGTTTATAAGAAGAATCTTTTAGAAAAGTCTCTGAGCATGTAGCCAAGTCATCATCTCAATGGCCTGCCATGTTTTCTGACAATCTTGGAATTGTTAATGGATTTGAATTAGTGGCCTGCTGCATTGCTTGATCATCTTGGGACTGTGCATTTTCACTTGTTGACCTTCGGTTTGTCAGCCTCAGCAGCCGGCAGCTATCTGAGCTAAGAGATGCCTCCAGCTTCAATGAGCTGGGAGCAAGAGGCACAGCTGAAGCTCAAGGTTGAGGGGCTTTCACCCAGCCCATAGAGCTGGCACTTTGCACTCAAATTCAAGCCTCCTAAACTATAAGAGAATAAATCCCTATTTGTTAAAGCCATATATTTGTGACATTTTTCTATTAGAGTAGTACTAGATGACCAAAACACGGACTTTGCTGATTTCTCTCTTGACTCTACACCTTGAAGTCTATACAGTGCAGCCATAAGGTCTAATTGCAAGCCCCTTGATTGGTCCTTCCATTACCGAGTTAAGCTAGTGTGGCCTCCTACCCCTATTCTGACACTTTCTGCTTTAGTGCTCTGGTTTCCTATTGTTCTTTCATTACTCCAAGGCATCTTCTTCCTTAAAGACTTTTTACTTGTTCTCTCTTCTTGTAATATTCCTCCAAAAGAAACTCACATGGCTGCCCTTACTTTTTTCAGGTATGTGCTCAACAATCACATTATTGGAGAGACCTTCTTTGACCACCTTGGATACAACAGTGACTACCACCATTTTCCATTCCTTTATACTTCTTTCTACACAGCATTTATCTCCATGTGAGCTATTATATAGGTATTTGTTTTGTATCTATCTTGTTGTGGTAAAATATTAGCAAATTGAAATTTTGTCAAACACTAATACACTGTATGTCAGGCACACTTCTAAGAACTTTACAACTGTTTACTTATTTAATACTAATGGCAACTCTATGACATTAGTATTATTATTTCCATTTTATAGACTAGGAAATTGAAGCACAGAGAAGTTAAGCAAATTGCTCAAGTTTTCACAGCTAGTATGTGGTAGAGTTAGAACTTGAATCCAGTCAGTCTGACCTCTTTACCACCTGCTGTCTTGAAGACATATACTCTATTTAAGTTTCCTTGCTGTTTAACCCCAGCCTCTTGAATGCTGCCTAGCTCAGTACTTAATAAATAATGAAATTTGGATACACTATTTTGAGATTATTACAGTTGTACAATGTCTCTTTCCCGTCTACAGAAACAAATGGAAATATGGAATGATAGAATCAAAAAGTTTGCTTTTTATTCATTCATTGTATTCAGTCACTATTTTATTCCTTTTGATAATATCAGTTAATACTCTTTCTTTTTTACTGCTCTGATTTTTTTTTTTAAATCTGTCTGCATGATTCCATTTTCCATTAAAAAGCTGTTATTGTAAACTCAGCAGTAAATACTAAATATTAAATACTTGACTGCTTTCTTATGGTCATGTGCTGAGTCTAGCAAATTAATCAAAAGAAAGCTTGTCTCTAAAAATTTCCTCCTTTTAATTGCACTGTAGGAAATAGTCAATAAAAAAATATTTTATGAGGAGTGTCAGCGAAATCAAACTGAGCAAGCTTATATTGATCATGGACATGTGCCAAGCACCGTGCTAGGCGATGAGTATAAAGACCTGTAAGTTACTACTACATCCAAGTGATTCACAGTTCAGCAACAGGAGATGGACTTGTAAATAAGTAAGTGGCATGGAGTGACTCATTTGAAGATTTGTATAAAGTGGGAAAGGTGACAGGAAAGGTGTTATGGAAGAGTTGGCTGTATTGTTTTAAGAGATTAGTCAATACTTGCAAGGCTTATTCAGGGTGGGTTGTTATTAGTGTTAGGGGCTGTTAAGTCATCTCCGACTCCTAGCCACCTTGTGTCCAACAGAATGGAACACAGCCCAGCCCTGTGCCATCCCGCTGTACCCAAGCCCATCACTGTAGCTACTGTGTCAGTCCATCTCATTGAGGGCCTTCCCCTTTTTTGCTGACCCTCCACTTTATGAAACATGATATCCTTCTCTAGAGAATAGGCCCTTCTGACAACATGACCAAAGTAGATGAGATCAAGTCTGGCCATTCTCACTATAGTGTCGGAAGATGAGCCCCTCAGGTTAGAAGGCACTCAGGGCTGTTGTTGTTGTTGTTGTTATGTGCCGTCGAGTCGGCCCCGACTCATAGCGACCCCTCCTTGGGTTTCTGAGGCATTATCACTACAGAAGTAGGATTGCCCAACCTTCCTTCCGAGGAGTGGCTGGTGGGTTTGAACCGCCAGCCTTCTGGTTAGCAGGCAAGTGTCTTAGCCACTATGCTACCAGAGCTCCCAGGGGCAAAATAAAACCAAACCAAACCAAATCAAACCAAACAAACTGCCATTGAGTTGAATCCGACTTATAGCAACCCCCATTGGGTTTCCCAGGCGGTAAATCTTTGCATAAGTAGAATGTCCAGTCGTCCTTCTGAAGAGTGGTTTGTGGGTTTGAACCACCAGCCTTCTGGTTATCAGTCAAATGCCTTAGGCATGGTGCCACCAGAATTCCTTGGGGGCAAAATAGAGGCAGGAATATTTGTGGTGATCGTGGGTAGAAATCTTTCTGGATAGAGGAAAAAACATAAATAACAGAAAATTTCTATGTTGTGAATATTTGTACAAGTTGATCTTTCATGGGGAAAACAAAGTCTATTAATTGGTGAGAACTCTGTTTTTTATTAGCTCCATAAATTACTATTGAAAACTCAGAACTGCAAATGTATAAAAATTGCTGATAGTAAATAAAATAATGGTCATCTGATAGGCATTTTTAAATGTATTTCTTTTTAATTATGAAAATGTGAAATTACAGTTTTACTTAACTTCGTTCTCCAAGACTTGTCATTTTGACACAATTTTTGGAAAGCAGCTGAATTTCTACAAATACTTGTTAAATTTTTGCTGAATTTTAGGTTTATTTTCATCTCAGATACATTTTTGTAAGAAGATCATTCTTAACATTTATTTATGATATATCTTAAAATTTATCCAATCCATTTGCCAGAGGGTAAAATTTGGAATAGATGCTTTGTAATATTCCATAATACTTTTAACATCTCATCTAGGTGTTTTTTTTGCTTTTTAAAAAAAGAAATGTCATAAAACACATCTTTGATTTTATGATCTTGAAAATGTCTTCCATATTTATCATGTTTATGGTTTACAAAGCACATTGTTTTAACAGTTGAATTTACCTACTTTGTATCAGTTGACCCTAACAATAATACTGTGGGTTAAACAAACAGTAGCTAGTTTAGAATTTCATTTACAAATCCCTGTTTGTTTTATGGGAGCTCTCGTGGCAGTAGTGCCTAAGGCATTTGACTGCTAACCAGAA
>NW_006921704.1:680335-685547 GCF_000298275.1 Orycteropus afer afer | reverse complement strand
ACTTCCGTAGTGATACTGCCTCGGAAACCCAAGGAGGGGTCGCTATGAGTCAGGGCTGACTCGACGGCACATAACAACAACAACAACAACATATGGAATCTCTTAGATACAAAAAGCACTTCTGTTCCATGACAATTACTGGGGACTCATTGTTGTCTTCTGATCTATAGAATAGACAATTGACCTAAAATCAGAACAAAGATTTAGTGCCAATTATGGTACATTTTTTCAGGGAAATGCAGAACATTCTTTATACTATCTTGGGTCAAAGGCTAAATCAGTAATTTCTTTTCTGAAAATTATGTTCCTATTTGGAAAAATTCTTAGTTTCTTATCATCAGCACTCCCACCAATTCCTACTCTCTAAACAATTCCTCTGTGAGCACCAGTGCACACACCCCTGCCAGTGAACCCTTACTCTTGGAAGAGGAAAACATTCTAACCAGGGCCTATATTTAAAACATCTAGAGATTAGTCTGTTTTCCATTAAAAGGACTGCCACATGAGAAAATTATGTATTTCTAACCATCCATTTTTATATATTATACATAGCTGTCAGAAGAAGAAGGAGCCTTGGTGGTGCAGTGCTTAAAACTGCTTGGCTGCTCACCAAAAAGTGGACAGTTCAAACTCACCAGCTGCTCCATGAGAGAAAGATGTGGCAGTCTGCTTCTGTAAAGATTACAACGTTGGAAACCCTACAGGGCAGGTGTGCCCTGTCTTTTAGGATTGCTAAAAACCATAATCAACTCAACAGAATTATCAGAAAAAGAACTTCATGAACCCAAAGCTCAAATTATTTTTCACATCTCTGATAGTGATGTAATTTGATAATTTGATAGTTAAATCAATTCCATTTCCTTTCTTCAAGTGATGTGGAGAATAATGCAATTGACTAATTCTTTGAGGGCAAGATCAGTATCTTATTAATTTTTGTAGCTTTGACACCTAGTAAACAAACAAATAAAAAACACCCAAAATCAATTGCTATCAAAGTTGATTTAAACTCATGGCAACCCCATATATGTCAGAGTAGAACTATGCACCATATGGTTTTCGATGACAAATTTTTCAGAAGTAGATCACTAGGCCTTCTTTCTGAGTTGAACTCAAACCTCCAACCTTTTGATTAGCAGCCAAACATGTGACCCTTTTGCATCACCAAGAGACTCCGGATGCCTAGTAAGTATCAATACATTTTTGTTGAAGAAATGAGGAGCTCCATAGGCTTCCAACCAAAGGACAATGTAGCGGATGCTTATTACCAAACAATCCATGAGCTACCAGTGGAATAAAGGGGCCATCTCTTCTTTCTGTAAATGTTTTCAAGAGATTAAATGTTCAGAGTGAACTGAAGTTTTCTGAACCTTATTATTGTCAATGCTGGCATCTTAAAACTAATTTATGGCTGTGGCTTTTGTATAATGCCACAGAGATAATTTCTCTGCAATCATTTCATAGACATCACTGAATAGCTATCCTGTAATAAAAGTCCATCATTATTATATTACATCTGACTTAAATACAGAATGTAGGTAGTACCCTATTGTAGAATGCATTTAAATACCTTGATTAAACCCTGCTAACTCAATTTCAAATAACATTTCATGCTCCTAGTCTCTTGTTAGTTTAGTTTTTTTTCACCCTAAATAGTGAATTCCTTTCGTTAGTTTATAACCATATTCATATTCTATTTTACTATGACTTAAAAAATTTAGAATATTTATGAATTTACAAAATCCTCACAACTGGCCCAATAAACAATATCATGATAAATGGAGAAAATATTGAAGAAGTCAAGGATTTCATTTTACTTAGATCCACAATCAGTGCCCATGGAAGCAACAGTCAAGAAAGCAAATGATATGTTGCACTGGGCTAATCTGCTGCGAATGACGTCTTGAAAGTGTTATAAAGCAAAGATTTTACTTTGAGGAATAAAGTGTGCCTGACTCAAGGCATGATATTTTCAATTACCTCATATGCATATGAAAGTTGGAAAGTGAATGAATAAGGAAGACTAAAGAAGAATTGATGCCTGTTCTGGTTACCTATTGCCGCTCTGACAGGAAATATACCACAAATGGGATGGCCTTAACAAACAGGAATTTATTCTTACAATTTGAAGGCTTTAAGCCCAAGTTCAAGTGCCAGGCTCTAGGGGCTGGGTGAAAGCCCCTCAACCTTGGGGTCCAGCTCTGACTCCTGCTCTCGGCCCACTGGAGCTAGAGGCATTTCGTCACTCAGACAGCTGCTGGCTGCTAAGGCTGAGAAGCCCCAAGATTGACAAGTAAAAAGGCACAGTCCTGATGTTACCAAACCACACAGCAGACCATTAATTTAAGTCCATTGTAAGTCCCAAGGTTGGCAGAGCATGGTAGGCTGCTGAACAATGACATGGCTACATGCAGGGTCCAAGCATGCCATAAGCCAGGGACCATTCCCAAAGCTTCTCCTTGTACACAGGAAGCAGACCACATCCCAAAGGCAGCTCCTCAGCTGCTTGTGGTAGATCCCACCATGGAGTTGATTGCCAGTCTCATCATGGGGAATAACTACCACCAGCTGCCCAGCCACTCAACCAGGCCCAGCCAAGTTGACACACAAACATAACTACCACAATGCCTTTTAATTATGGTGTGGACAAAGATTATTGAATATACCATGGACTGCCAGAAGAATGAACAATCTGTTTTGGAAGAAGTAAAGACAATGCTCCTTAGAAGCGAGGATGATGAGACATTGTCTCACGTACTTTGGACATATTATTAGGAGGGATTAGACCCTACACAAGGATATCATGCTTGGTTAAGTAGAGGGTCAGTGAAAAAGTGGAAGCCCCTTAATGAGATGGATTGATACAGTGGCTGTAAGGATGGGTTCAAAAATAGTAATGATTGTGAGGATGACGCAGGACTTGGCATTGACTAATTTTGTTGTATGTGGGGTTGCTATGAGTTGGAACCCGCTCAATGGCACCTAACAACAACAGAACAATATTAAGTACAATTACTTAACAGTTTCAAATTATGCAATAGTGAAGCTAAAGTAAATTTTTTCAGTTTACTATGGTTGAATTTCATTTTAAGAATCAGTTTGTACTTCCACATAATTGGTCACTAAAATTTGTTCTTTCTCATTATCTTTTGGGTTTCAGCTTTTGAGTAACAGTGTCTGTTACTCCAACCCAGGGCTTTAATGAAAGGATTGGGTTTAACTCTAGTTTAGTTGAGCTGGTAAAAGTAAACCTGAAGCACCATATACCCACTCTTCATTTATTGACAAGATTAAGTTCAAAGACCAGATTGTTATGTGAAAATTAGCATTATGCCAAAATGGAGAATAACTACATTATTACATAAGTGCCAAATTTCATCATTTCATAAATGCCAAACCTGGAAATATCATGGCCCAGCCAAATTGACACATAACTTTACCATTACAGCCATTGTTATTTTCACCTCACACCTTGCTGTTCGTTACTGCTAAAGGTATGTCATTAATGTGCAAAATAATTAGACAGTAGATTTTTTACTATTGTCATGAATGCAAAGTGTCACATAATGAGCTAGTGCATAATTGAGGAGTGGTGGGTGTATTGTGACTTCACAGTTAGAAGACAGAGAATGTAAAAATTCAAATTTTACTCACTTTCTCTAGGTCAGTAGTTGTGAAAGAATGGTCCCAGACTAGCAGCATTAGCATCTCCTGGAAAATTATCAGGCACCACCAAGAGCTACTTAATGAGAAACTCTTGGGTGGAGGACAAGTAATCTATCATTTCACGTGCCTTGCAGGTGATTCTGATGCACACTCAAGTTTCAGAACCAGAGTTTACTCTTTTTTTGAGGCTGAGGATTCTCTGGGGATTACAATTAACAATCATATCTCATTCAAGGGCCGCCTGGGTAGAAATGCTTACAATCCAAATCGTAATTAATTTAAGAGGAAATTCAACAGTATATATGGAATTCAATGTTTCACCAAACTTGAATTTGCATTCTAATGAACAGATTCCTAATTCAGTCATTTTGAGCAACACGTCTGAGCCCTGAGTTCCTCATATGCATAATACTGCCTACCTTGCTGGGCTATTGTGAGGAATAAAAACGATGTATGAAAAGCAAGAGCTAGAGATGTTTTTATAAAAACCAATTGCAGTCGAGCCAAGTCCAACTTGTAATGACGACAGTGTGTGAGAGTAGAACTGTGCTCCATAGAGATTTCAATGAATGATTTCCCAGAAGTATATTGCCAGGCCATTCTTCTGAGGTGCCTTTGGATGAACTCAAACTGCCAATCTTTTGGTTAACAGCTGAGTGATAAGTTGAGGATCAGTGAAAATGAGGGAAAATTGGTGATACACTGGCACAATAACCACAACAATGGACTCAAACATACTGATGATCATGAGGATGGCACAGGACCAAGCAACATTTTGTTGTGTTATACATAAGATCACCATGAGTCGGAGCTGATTTGAAGGCTACTAACAACAGCAACAGGGGAGTCTCATGGCGTAGTACCTAAGGCATTTGACTGTTAACCAGAGGGCTGGTGGTTCAAACTCACCAACCACTCCTCTGAAGGAAGATTGGGCAATCTACTTCCATAGAGGTACCACTGCAGAAACCCAAGGAAGAGTTGCTGAGTCAAATCAACTCAATGGCAGTGAGGTTTTGTTTTGTTTTGTTTTTAAACAACAGCAACAACAATAATAAGGCTTAAGCTTTGGGGTCCTCACTTAACACAGATCCCTTCTAAATAATATTTACTTTGAAACTTAATTGTATGTTTGAGATTTGTGTTCTTCTTTCTTAAGAAAGGCCCCTGAATTGTATATGCTTTAGGGCCCACAAAAATTGAATGCAGCCCTGGTGAAGTACAATGCCTGGGACACAGTAGAAGTTAAATAAAGTGTTCTCTATTCCTGCAACTTTTTTTTTTTAATTTATTGTGAGTTGGGTGAAGATTTACAGAGAAAGTTCACTTTCCATACAGCAGTTCACGTATACTTTGTCTCATGTCATTGACCACAGTTTACCACAATGCAATAGCTCCCCTCCCACTTCCTCCCCATAGTTACCTCTTCCCAATGACCATCCCTCCATACTCTCCTGCGCCCTGAGCTGTCTCCCTGTGCATAAGCAGCCCTTCCTTCTCCCATGATTGTTCTCTCCAGGGCATGTGTCTACTTGAGGTAAATGTTTAA
>NW_006921704.1:657091-675868 GCF_000298275.1 Orycteropus afer afer | reverse complement strand
ACGGCATATAACAACAACAACAACAACAATATCCAGCAAGCAAAGCATATGAAGAGTTGGACATCCCCCCACCTTTTTTAAGACAAAAACCTTTTTAAACCAATGTGAAGTTGCTTAAGATTCAAATGACAGTTCTTGTCTGAAAGTCAGATTGTATTCTTTGCCCTCTCTTTGACAATGATTATAATAATTGAACAGAATACAGTCTTCTCTATTGAAGTATATGAATGTAGACACTTAAGGTTATGTTTTCCAAGTAGCATGTATAGGCTTAGCCATGTGTCTCCTGTTAATATCAATGGTGCCATACAATGATATGTCTTTGTTCATTGACTTGAAAATGTACCCCATGACATTAATGCAAGCATCCTTCAACACCATCAGTTATCCCATTTTCTATGCCTTCTTTTCAATTAATTTTATTCCAGAATGTACAGTACCTGAGCAGTGATTTTCTTGTTTTTTTTTTTTTTTTGGTATAATAATTGTAGTGCTACCTATTTCAGTATTTTTCAAGTGCTGACTGAATCTTTTTGGTTGAAGAGTTGGTTATAGAAATTACCATCAAGTTCACATACCACCATAGTAACCACATTTTAATACTTTCTGGGATACAGACATTTATACAATCTAACTCTATGGCACTGAGGTACAGTGTATGTAGTGTATTTATGATTGAACAGAAAGTTTCAAACAGCAGCCTGTGAAATTGGATTTTAGATGTAATGTACCATAAATAAGTGCTATAAAGATTGCCTTTAATGCTATAAATCAGATTTTATTGGTTTCAGCTATCTCATTCTGGTTATTGTATTACCCACAAAATCAGAGGAAATCAAAGAGCTGGAATATTTTTTATTTTAATATCCCATATTCTACAGTAATGGCACATGCACCCTTACAGCTTCCTTTTTGGGTAGGTTGGACAAGGTTGACAGGAGGCATCCCCATCAACATATCAGTGGCAGGATCGATGTAAACAACCAAACATTTGGATTTGAAACATTTTTAAACTTCTAGTTTGTGAAATATACAAGATAAGTGAATTGGCAGATCCCTTCCCTACCTGAGGAGCTGGTTGTCATATTCTTCATGTAGGGCTGACAGCAGTAGAGATTGGCAGGTGAGAAACACTTTACATCTTCTGAAAGGGTTATAGAGTTTGGTAATGAGTTTATACATTGGGGATGGGGGCACCCATATGTGTTCTATCTGAGTTATTTAAAGCACCAGGAACTGCTGTTATCGAACAAAGATGTCTCTTTAAGCAACTGTCCAATATTTGATTCCAAACCTTAACTTTAAGGTTTATCTATCTTACTATGGTATCTTACTATGTGTGCTTAAAACACATACACATGGACTAGTAGAAACCAGGGGGCTATAGTAATCTGAGGTGAACTAGTCAGTAACCGAGAAATTTTTAAACTGTTTAAAATGCAATGTGTGCTTGGTTTATATGTCATTTTCCTGATGCAAATACTGAGATAGAGGTTCTCTAAGGAGCCCACCAAGGCCTTGTTCATATGATTTTTTTTCATTGTTCATGGCTGAAGCTGTATAATACACATTTAGCAATTAGAGATGACACTGAAACATTGTGTGTTTAGTCTTGATTATAAAGAAATCTAATTCTCACAAATACTTAAGTCATCTTTAGCCTGCTGGAGATAAAGGCCATATATAACATTTATATATATAAATGAACTCAGTCACAGCTTAATATCAGCAGTAGTGCCTAAGATATTTGACTGCTAACCAGAAGGCTGGCAGTTCAAACCCACACGCTGCTTCTTGGAAGGAAGACTGGGTAATCTACTTCTGTAGTGATACTGCCTCAGAAACCCAAGGAGGGGTCGCTATGAGTCAGATTCGACTTGACGGTAGTGACTTTGGTTTATATATATATATATATGTGTGTGTGTGTATATATATATATATATATACACACATATATATATATTTCAAAATAGGGAATCTTCCTCATGCCACCTTTACTTGCTGTGAACTAAGCTGAAGAACTAAGAGGATTATGCTGATTAGGGCTTGACATTTATGACTGCCAGTTCACTGCTCAAAATACAGCCAAGGAGCTCAGTCCTAGACCTGGGAGGCAGCTGGATCTTAGGATGTGATTTGGCACTTGTTTCCAGCTGTGCTGAAGATTCTTGGAGCCCCATGGACTGCCTGCATTGAACAAGGAACTGTCTCTGTCTGGCAGGGTACATGCAGTTGCACTAGTGACACTAGTTCCATGTTCTTATTGGAGCACAAGGGAACCTCTCTTCAACACTGGCCGTCTCCAAGAAGCCATAACAAATGAAAAGCCTCCCTAAAACTAAATAGTTTCAAACCAAGCAAATACATTTTTTGCCTCTTTTGTCTTTCTCTGTATAGAATTCACTTTAGGCAAATGGTAAAATTGTTGATTTGATATTTAGATTTATTTGGCTTGTATTCCTTATCTCTTGTCCTAATCCAATCAACCTAAGATGACCAGAAACTAGCTTGTATTCAACAAACTCAAGTTTATTGATCCATTGTAATGAGGGATACTATACACCAGAGGAATTGTGGGGAGTTTCATCAAACAAAGAGAAAGATAGAGGTTATTATAGGATTTTGAGGGAAGATGAAATTTAGATGAAATGTAAAGGAAGCAATACATTGATAGGCTCAAAACAAAGCAGGGCTGTGTGCAAAGGGTTTAATAGAAAATCTGTACTGTAAAGTAGACTGAGTGTCCTATTTCCTTGGAGACTACAAAGTTAAGATGAATGCAGATGATATGTCCAGCAACTCATATTTGAGGCTTTGTAACTGGGTTGGAAATTGTGTCTTATTTGTGTGTCAAAGTGACTTAGATTCCATAGGCAAGAATTGGATGTTTCATTTTTACTGACATAATTTCAAAAATAAACAAAGTTTTTGATAATTATAGTTTTAGAGAACAAATACTATAAGTGAGTTAAAAAACCATAGTCATCCAATGAAGGGGATTGTTTTTGACACTTTACAGCTACAGTATGTACTTGGGAGAAATATTGTTTCCTGTTAACTTTTCAGCTGGTGTTATTTGTGTTTGTTATTCCATTTTTAAGAATAGCCAGACACATTTTCTACTTTCTTAGTCGAAGCTACAACCACTTGTCTTTCAGTTTGTTGTACTGTGGTGGCTTGTGTGTTGCAGTGAAGCTAGAAGCTATGTGACTGGTATTTCAAATACCATCAGGGCCATGCATGGTGGATGAGTTTTAGCAGAGCTTCCAGACTAAGACAAACTAGGAAGAAGGAAGAGGTGGTTCACTTTGGGGTTAAAAAACAAAACACAAAACACATAGAACCTTATGAATGGCAGTGAAACGTTATCAGGTATAGATATAGACAGAAGATGAGCCTCTCATGTTGGAAGGCACTTAAAATATGAATGCGGAAAAGCTGCCTCAAAATAGAGGTGACTTTAATGACATAGCTGGAGTAAAACTTTCAGGACTTCTTTTGCTGAAAGGAATGACACAAAATGAGGAGAAACACTATAAACATCCATTAATAATTGAAATGTGAAATGTATGAAGTATGAATCTGGAAATTGGAAGTTGTCAAAAATGTAAAGGACCATATAAAGATCAACATTCAAGGCACTAGTGAGCTGAAACGGACTGGTATTGACCACTTTGAATCAGATAATCATATAGTCTGCTACGTTCAAAATGACAAATTGTAGAGTAATGGCATTACAGTCATCATCAAAAAGAACATTTTACAGTCTGTCCTGAAGCACAATGCTCTCAGTGATAGAATAATATCCATATGCCTACAAGGGAGACCAGTTAATACTATCAGTAAAGACAAGGCCAGGGGATGGAAGTGGAACAGACCATCAGTTGCTCATAGGCAAGTTTAAGATAAGGCTGAAGAAAATTAAAACAAGTCTCCAAGAGCCAAAATATGACCTTGAGTACATTCCACATGAATTTAGAGATCATCTGAAAAATAGATTTGATGCATTGAACACCAGTGACTGACAACCAGATGACTTATGGGATGATAATCAAGGACATCATACATGAAGAAACCAAAAGGTCATTAAAAAGGCAGAAAAGATGAAAATGAATGTCAGAAGAGACTCTGAAACTTGTTATTGAATGGAGTAGCTAGAGCATATGGAAGAAATGATAAAGTAAAAGAGCTTAACAGAAGATTTCAAAGGACAGCTCAAGAAGACTGAGTAAAGTATTATAATGAACTGTTCAAAGACTTGGAGTTACAAAATCAAAAAGGAAAACACACTTGGCATTTCCCAAGCTGAAAGAACTGAATCAAAATTCAAGCTTCAAATTGCAATATTGAAGAATTCTATGGGCAAAATATTGAACAATGTAGGAAGCATCAACAGAGGATGGAAGGAATACACAGTCACTGTACCAAGAAGCATCACTCAACATTCAGTGATTTCAAGAGGCAGCGTATGATCAAGAACAGATGGTATTGAAGGAAGAAGTCGAAGTTGCACTGAAGAAATTGGCAAAACACGAGGCTCTAGGAATTGAAGGAATGCCCATTGTGATGTTTCAGCTAACAGATGCAACACTGGAAGTACTCACTCATTTATGAAAAGAAATTTGGGAGACAGGTATCTGGCCATCCTACTGGAAGAAATACACATTTGTGCCCATTCCAAAGAAAGGTGATCCAAGAGGATGTAGAAGTTATCAAACAGTATAATTAATGTCACACACAAATAAAATTATGCTGAAAATAATTTTAAAATGGTTGCAGCAGTACATTGACAGGGTACTGTCAGGAATTCAAGCCGAACTCAGAAGAGGATGTGGAACTATAATATCACTGCTAATGCCAGATGGATCTTGGCTGAAAGCAAGGAATACCAAAAAGATATTCACTTAGATTTTATTGACTATGCAAAGAGATTCAATTGTGTGAATCATAACAAATTATGGATACCATTTCAAAGAATGGGAATTCCAAATCACTTAATTGTCCTCATGAGGAACCTGTACATAGACCAAGAGGCAGTCATTCAAATAGAGCAAGGGGATACTGCATGGTTTAAAATCAGGAAAGTTATGAATCACCTTTCACCTTACTCAATCTGTGTGCTGAGCAAATAATCTGAGAAGGACTATATGAAGAAAAACACAGCATCAGAATTGGGGAAAGACTCATTAACACCCTTTGATATGCAGGTGACACCACCTGGTTTGTTGAAAGTGAAGAGGACTTGAAGCACTTACTGATGAAGATTGAGGCTACAGCCTTCAGTATGGATTACACCTCAACAGAAAGAAAACAAAAGTCCTCTCAAACGGATCAGTAAGCAACATCCTGATAAATGGAGAAAAATTTGAAGTTGTCGAGGATTTCTTTTTACTTGTATCCACAGTCAACACTCATGTAAGCAATAGTCAAGAAATCTAATGATGTGTTGCATTGGGCAAATCTCCTACAAAAGACCTCTTTAAAGAGTTCACAAGCAAAGATGTCACTTTGAAGACTAAAGTGGGCCTGACCCAAGCCATGGTGTTTTCAGTAGCCTCATATGCATGTGAAAGCTGGACGGTGATGAATAAGGAAGACCACAGAAGATTTGCATTTGAATTGTGGCCTTGGCGAAGAATATTGAATATACTATGGATGGCTAGAAGAACGAATAAATCAATCTTGGAAGAAGTACAGCTGGAATACTACTTAGAAGTGAAAATAGCGAAAAGTTTCCTCTTGTACTTTGGTCATGTTACCAGAGGAGGAACCAGACCCTGGAGAAGAACATCATACTTGGTACTTGGTACAGTAGATGGTCAGTGAAAAAGAAAAAGACTCAACCAGATGGACTGACACAAGTGGGTACAACAATGGGCTCAACCATAGCAACAATTGTGAGGAGGTCCAGGCTGTGTTCCATTCTGTTATACATGGGTAGAAATGTTCTCAAGGGTGCCTAACAACAATGTAACAGTCCAAGCTGTTTACTTTCTTTTTCTCTATATCAGTTAGGAAAATCAGTCACAAATAACAAAATAGTCACTAGCAATGGCCTTAAATAGTTAAGAAAATGTATGGATTAACAACAGAAAAGTCCAAGAGGGGAAAGGACATCAGGTAGGATCTGATCAAGCAGATTATAAAGTCACTAAATTCCTTATTTGAATCTTTTTCAATGACTCTGTATTGTTTGTTTTGCCACATCTTAAATATACTTTCTTGTAGAGCTCATAATGATTAAACATTGGACCTTATTTTCTATCCTCTATATTTCTTAATATTTTATATTGCTCAGTCCTAATTTCTTAATAATTTTATATAAGTTCCCTAATTCTGTCTTCAGCTGAGTCTTCTTTGTTATTGAATCTCTCTCTTGGATTTATATTTTTTATTATTTTCTCACTAGAAGTTCTAGGTTACTTTTAAAGTCTACTTGGCTTAATGACATCACCCCTGCATCTTACTTATTTTCAGTCTCTCTTTTTATGTCCTCAGTCATTTTAAATATACCTAAATTTTATTCTCTGTCTAGTAGTTCTATTAACTGAAATCCCTAGAGATCTATTCCTTTTTGTTTTATCTGTTGACTCTTGGTGAAATTTTTCTTTTTTCTTTTTGGTAATTTTGGATCATGAACATATTTTCCTTAAGGTTTTATTGGTTGGAATCCTGTGCACCTGGATTCAGCATTTGTATTGTATATTTTTTAATTTAGTTTAATTCAGTAAATATCTATTTAGTGCCTATTTTATTCTATGATTGGAAAAAGCCTTGGGCTTGTGGAAATTTCATATATATATATATATATATATATATATATATATATATATAAAATAGCCATTTATACCATGTAAAGTTGAAAATGTGCATGACTTACAATATATGTACATACACATATATGTATGTGTATCATATATGTACATATATCATATAAATGTGTGTATATGATACACACACATGTGTATGTGTATGTGTATATATGTACATTTGCATGTGTTTGTGTTGCCCCTTAGGAAGGGCTCACCTCCACCAGGTATCTAGGTCAAATTTTTCTAATTTTGCTTTTTTTTCCCTCAGGAAAGCCTCGCCTCCTCAAGTATCTAGTTTAGGTCAAATCTTTCTAAGCACATTAAACATTCCAAAAAAAAAAGAATTTTTTTTTTGCAACGTGTTATTATTGGTAAAATTTATTATAAAACATATTAAACATAAAAACAATATATTTAACATAATACATGTATGTGTGTGTGTATTAAAGGATGGTAATGAAATGAAAATCTATATGCCATCATATAACTTAAGCAATAATAATTATTAGTTCCTTACTACAACTAGGAGGTCTGGTGGCACAGTGCTTAAGACATTTGGCTGCTAACCAGAAGGCTGGCCTTTCAAACCCATTAGCCACTCTGTGAGAGGAAGATGAGGCAACTTTTGTAAAGATTTACAGCTTTGGAAACCCAATGGGGTTCGTTATGAGTTGGAATGAACTTGATGGCAGTGGGTAGTATTCCCCTACCTGATTAATAACTCCCCTATCTGATCACAGGTAGCTCTGGTAGCATAGTGCCTAAGGCACTTGACTGCTAACCAGAAGGCTGATGGTTCAAACCCACCAGCCACTCCTCAGAAGGAAGGTTGGGCAATCTGCTTCCCTAGTGATACCACCTGGGAAACCCAAGGGAGGTTTGCTATGAGTTGGGCCAACTTGACGGCACATAACAACAACAATCTGATCACAGAACCCATACATCCTTCAGAGGTAGTAATTTTGGGTTTTGTATTATTAATACAGTTAGGTTTCTTTATGCCTCCACGTATGTATAAAAACCAAATCAAACATTGCCTTAGAGCCAGATCCGACTCATAGTGACCCCTCCTTGGGTTTCCGAGGCGGTATTACTACAGAAGTAGATTGCCCTACTTCTTTCCGAGGAGGGGCTGGTGGGTTTGAACTGCCAGCCTTCTGGTTAGCAGTCCAGTGCCTTAGGCACTAGACCACCAGAGCTCCTCCACATATGTATATAACCATAAAAATACGTTGTTTAGTTTTGCAGGTTTTGTGACTTCGTATAAATGGTATAATACAATATTTCTCACTCGCTTTTATTTACTTAGTATTGTTTTTAAGATTCACTCATGTGGATGTGTGCAGTTGATATATTTACACAACCAGAAACTATTACATTGAATGAATAGTTTTTTTTCTTCTCACTTACTCTGTTGTTAATTTTCTTTAAGTGATTTCCAGTTAAGGCTATTAAACAATGAGTCTGTGGACATTTTGAACAAATCTCCTGGTGCACATGTTCAGAAGTTTCTCTGGATATATATTGAGCAATAAAATTGCTGGTTTGTAAGTTATGCACATGTTCAACTTTACCTGGTATAGCACGCTATTTTCCAAAATGGCTACACCAATTAACATTCATGAAAATTTCTTAGCTCCATATTCTTTCCAACATTCAGTTCATTTTTAACTCTTTGCCAATTTAGTATTTTAATTTAGCTAATTTAGAATTTGCTAGTTAGGTATTAAATAGAATCTCATGTTTTTAATTTACATTTTTATATTTACTAATAAGATTGAACATATTTTCATATGTTGATAAGCTTTTTTTGTACATCATTTTTGGTGAAATGATTATTTGTGAATTTTGCCTACTGTTTTGTTTTTATTGAGTTTTCACTTACCTATCTGAATCCTAATTTTTGATACAGTATATGGGTTACAAATAGCTTATCTCAATTTCTACCAGTTTTTTTTATCCTTCTTTATCAGCCACCTTCTTTTTTATTTTCTTTTTCCTTTGGTAAAGAAACATCCTTAATTTTAGCATAGTCAAGTTTATCAGGTTTTTTCTTTATGTTCTGCTATTTTTGTATCTTGGTTACAAATATTCTGCAGGAGCAGGAATTCTACAAAGATTTCTTTTTAATATACTTAGATTTGATTTATGATTTGAGATAGAGAATCTAATTTCATTTTCTTAACATAGAAAATGAATTTTCTAGCACCATGTATTAAGATGTCTATGCTTTCTCTACCTGTTCTGCAACTGATTCTGTCAATAATAGCTTTTATATATGCTTGGATCTGTTGTGGTGCTCTCAATTCTGCTCCATTGGTTTATTTATGTGCACTTGAATCAGTGCCTTATTGTTTTAATGAATACAATAATAAAAATATTTGTTAGGACAAGTATTCTTACCTTATTTTCTTCTCCATGTATATCTTGGCCTTCCTTGATCATTTGAATTTTCATTTAAATTTTAGAATTTATTTGTCTATAGATGAACTTGGTAGCTGTTGTTTTCATAATATTGGGTCTTTCTATTCCTGAATTTGACATTCCTATCATTTTTTTCTTTACTCTTTAACCTTTTTGTTTGAAATAATAATTTTTTTTTTTTTTTTTACAAAAAGGTGTTGCATATCATTGGCTAAATTTATTCC
The DNA here is from genome assembly GCF_000298275.1 of Orycteropus afer afer. Taxonomy (NCBI): domain Eukaryota; kingdom Metazoa; phylum Chordata; class Mammalia; order Tubulidentata; family Orycteropodidae; genus Orycteropus; species Orycteropus afer. The sequence continues at coordinate 666,408 of NW_006921704.1, read as the reverse complement.
TAGGTACTAACATGATTTGTCACTATTCTAAATGGGATTTTTTAAAAATTGTATTTTTCATTTGATCATTGCTAGAGCATGGAAATATAGCTTAATTTAAAATATTTCTTTTGCATGCAATAATTTTGCTGATATTTCTTATTAATTATAGCACTTTTATAATGCATTCTTTTTGTGTTCTCTGAATAGATTTGTAAATTAAGACAGTAGTGTAATTTCTATTCTGGGTCTTGTGCTTTTTATTTATTTGTATTGTTTTATTGCACTGTCAGGGACTTCTCAACCAACATTAGAAGATAGAAGACATATATGTCTTATTTTTGACCTCTAAGTTCATTTTTTCAAAATGTTACATGTATTGTATATATTTTTGTAGAACCCCTTTAACATGTAAAGGAATTTCTTACTATTAATACTTTGCTAAAATGTTTTCTGTTTTGATTTAGTCATGAGTGAATGTTAAATTTTAACCAATGGTTTCTATGCACTATATTAAAAATCATATTTTCTTTCTTTAATCTTTTGATGTGGAGAATTACATTAATCAATTATCTAAGTCTCTTGTACTCATGAAGTAAAAACAATTACGTTATGTTGAGTATCTTTTATATATATATATATAATGCTCAATTTTATTTATTGCTATTTTTGTTTACACATTTTGGGATCCTATCTATAGATGTATTGTTTTATTCTTTCATATACTTCTCTCTGTTATTTTATTTTCTCATATTCATATATATATATATATATATATGAGGTTTTGTTTGTTTTAAGGTTATGCTACTTTCATAAAATGACAGATTATATGCTTTTTAAATTCTCTGAAAGGCTTTCTGTATAAGCCTGTATTTCTGTATATTTTATTTCATCAATGTTTAGTAAACCTTTCTATAAAGTTATTTGGGATGTTAGTTTTTGAAAAGATTTTTAACCATGAATTTAATGGTATTAATGGTCATAGGACTACCTTGATTTTCTAGTTGTTTTTAAGCTAGTTTTTATAAATTGCATATTCTAAAAATTTAGCTATTTCATTTATGATTTCAAATATATGGCATGAAGTTGCTCATAATATCCTTTCATTATCATTCAAATCTTTCCTGCAGCTGAAGCTATGAGGGTTTTTTTTTATTATTATTATTTTATTCCTATTATTATTATCATTTACTATCTATCTTTTTCAACAATAAATTGCCATTTTCCTATTTTGTTCATATTTTCATAGAAATGACTTTTTGACATTTTGATCCTTTGTATTGTACATGCTCGTGAGGATTGTGAGGATGAAATACCATGAGGCAGTTTGCATAGGGTTTGTTGCACATGGGGTCGCTATAATCAGAGCCAACTCCATGACATTGAATGCTTGTTTTCTAGTTTTTAAATGATTGATCTTCATTAATTCTTACCAACTGTCATTGAATCACTTCTGCCTCAGGATGACCCATGTGTGTCAACACTGAACTGAGCTCCATAGAGTTTTCAATGACTGATTTTTCAGACATAGATCACCAAGCCTTTTTTCTAAGGTGCCTCTGGGGGGGCACTTGAACCTCCAAACTTTTTAGTTAATACCTAAACATGTTAATACGTTACACAACCAGACTCTAATTAATTCTTGCATTCTGTTTTTTAGGGGTTTATTCTATTCTTCTTTCTCTAATGTTTTAATTTTCATGCTCAGTTCATTGATTTAGGCTTTCTTCTTTTAAATATTGCATAAAGTCTATACATTTCCCTCATTGGTTATTAGCTGAATCCCACAACTTTTAATATATAGTGTTTTAATTAGCATTCAGCAATGCATTTTAGAATTTTACATTGTAATTTCCCCCAATAACTCATGTGTTTTTCAGAACTACTTTTTTAAATATCCAAATATATAGTTCTTGTCCTAGATAACATTTTGTGTTTGTTTTTTTAGCTTAATTATATTGTTTATAAAATTCAATCTACATGACACTAATCTTTTGAAATTGTATTGTTTTATGTACTCACATATGGGCAATTTTCATAAATAGACAATATTTTCTGGAAGGAAGATTCATTCCTAGGTTGTTTAGTGCAAGTGTTCTATATATATGTCCATTTAAACTGAGTTTATGCCATCCAAATCTTTATCTCCTTGTTGTTGTTGTTGTTGTTATGCGCCGTCAAGTTGGCCCCAACTCATAGTGACCCCTCCTTGGGTTTCTGAGGCGATATCACTACAGAAGTAGATTGCCCCATCTTCCTTCTGAGGAGTGGCTGGTGGGCTTGAACCGTCAGCCTTCTGGTTAGCAGTCAAGTGCCTTGGGCACTATGCTACCAGAGCTCCTTTTATCTCCTTACTGGCTCTTTTTTATTTCCTGATTTTTTGATTTCTAAATCTACTATAAAGCTCCCAATATTTTGGTGAATTTGTTAGTCTCCCTTTGTGCTTAATATCTGTAATTGTTATATCTAACTGATTAAACATTTTATCATTACAAAGAGACACTATTTTTCTCTGTTCAGAATTTTTATTTTTATTCCCTAAAGAAGATTGTTCTTTTTGTATTCTATTGGATATTTGTCTGGCATAACTGTTTTCATCCTCTTCCATTCCCCTGTTCAGGATGTGTGTGTGTGTGTGCACATTCTAAGAAGTTTTTTTTTTTTTTTTTTCACATGTCAATTATTTCATTGAGATTTTATTTTAATGGCTTGCTTAATTTATAATTTGCCTTGTCTTTACATTTTCCTCTTTTCTTGCTTTTGGAAATTTATCTTCATACCTATTTTTGAACTTTATTCTTCTCTATGCCTATATTTTAGTGGTTACCTTGGATGTTTTAGCATGCATAATTAGCACAATTTAAAATTAATCGTTATTTTACTCTCAGCCTAGATAATATAAAAATCTTAGAATTCAGCCATCTCAACTTACATATTATTATTTTCCAGTGTTTAACTTCCATTTTTTAAATTCTAATAAATTGCTTTGCACAATGTTTGTTTGTATTTATTATATATTTGCCAGATTCTGTGCTCTGAATCCCATCTTGGATCCCAGACCTTCCATCTGGACTAAATTTATTTATTTATGAAGCATATCCTTTAGAATTTCAGTTAATGACCATCTATTGATAATGAGCTCTGCAGTGTTTGCTTTCCTGAAAGTGTCTTTATTTTGCACTTGTTCTTGAAAGTTAGTTTTGCTGGGTATAGAATTCTAGAGAGATGATTGTTTTCTGTATAGGCAGTCTTCTGGCATCTATTGTTGATGAGTCAGCCATCAGTGTAGTTGTTTTCTGTAAGTGCTTTGCCTTTCTTCTCTGCTTCCTTTTAAGACGTATTCTTTATTTCCATTGCTATGTGCTTTTACTCTTTATATGTTTACATGTGAACTTCTTGGAAGTCATTGCATTTTTTGTGCTTTTACTGTGTATATGTTTACATGTGAACTTCTTGGAAATCGTTGCATTTTTTGGATCTGAGGTTTAATCTTTCAAAAATGTTGAAAACACTATTTACTTTCTTCAATATTTCCTTCTCCAAATTTTTCCCATTAGCTACTGTTGAATCTCCATTTAAATGGACATTAATCATTTTCAGTTTATCCTCTCTATCTTTTGCCCACTTTTTCCTATTTTTGATATATTTCTCTTTGGATCAGTTATTTCAGATCAATCTTTAAGTTCACTAATTCTCTCTTCACCTATGTTGAATTTGCTGTTTAATTTAGCCTTTTGAGTTTTAAATTTTCATGTTTAAAATGTTTAATATATCAAAGTATTATTTTAAATATTGGTTTATTTTCCCTTTAAATATTATCATATATATATATGTGTGTGTGTTATATATATATATATATATATATATATATATATATATATATAAAACACACACACACACATACATACATATATATATATATATATATATATATATATATATGTATATACATACATACATATGTTGTTGTTGTTGTTGTTATGTGCCGTCGAGTCGGCCCTGACTCATAGCGACCCCTCCTTGGGTTTCCGAGGCAGTATCACTACAGAAGTAGGATTGCCCAACCTTCCTTAGGCTTTCTTTAATTTCTTGTAACATACTAAACATAATTATTTGATTAAAAATATCATGTCATCAGTATTTGAGGCTTTTGTAGATGATTCTTGTCTTTTCTCTAAAGTGGTTTTCATTCTTGGTGTGCTATTTCCTGTGTGTGTTGCAATTTTTTTTTTTTTTTTTTTTTGTAGTTGCATTGTTTTCTTGAGTGGGAATATCTGTGAAAGGTATTTGAGTCCCAGCTTGGTTCCTCTAGAGAAGATACCTAGGACCACTACCAACTTGGCCTCTTGACTACACATTTAATTATTGCCTGTGCTACAAGTTTTTCAGTCCATACAGAAAACAAGAATATGGGTCACAGATTCCATATTCTCTATAAGGATTGACTGTGATAACTAATTCTAATTAGAGGTTTATTTTCCTCATCCCTAGTGTCAAGTTATGACAAGTGAGTTTCCTTATTCTCCTTTCCTATGGGTGAGAATTCTTTATCTTTACCCTGATGCTTTGGTGTCTAGCTTTATATTTTGTTGTTAGTTGTTATTGAGTTGCTTCCCACTCACAATGATGCCAAGTGTATGGATTAGAACTGCACCATAGGGTTTTCAAGGTTGTGACCTTTTGCAAGCAGATCACCAGACCTTACTTCTGAGGTGCCTGTGGATGGGTGTGACTTGCCAACATCTCAGTTAATAGTTCTGCATGTAACCATTTGGCTACCCAGGGACTCTGAACTTTATTATATAGAGTTTTATTAAGTTCCTGACACTGAGCAAGCCCTGATTCTTATTGCTTATCTTCTCTGCCCTGACAAGTCCTTCAAATTAAGGGTCACAGTCACAAGATTCAGCAGATGCCCTGAGGAAATCTGAGACTCTGATGCTGATTTACCTCTCTGGGGCTGGCTTTCACTGCATTTATTAACTTCATTTTGGATTCCTCATTTTCTCACTAGTTAAGAGATGGCTTTTAAAAAGATGTGTTTTAAAGATGATTTTTTTTTTTTTTCAATTGCTTTGGAAGTTTTCAAAGGGAAATTTTCAGACTACATTTTCAGAAAATTTAGGCTGCCATGCTGTTGGAAATGGTAAGTCCTCTCTAAGTTGGCTTTTTCTATAGTGCTAGTTGGAATGAGATATGAATGAAAATTATTTTATTGCATTTTACATCTTTTTGGAAGCAAAGCTTACCATTAGAATTAGAAAACAAGAGTTTTCAAACTCTTAAATATAAAATAAAGGGAGAAAATCCTAAATATGAAAGTGCAATGCATATGAGCTAGAGATTGTTTAAAACACCCAATGGTGAAATGAAGGGCTAGAGAACTGGGTAATAATTAAATGAGCAGGGGAGATGGTGCTGATATTTCAGGCATGCATCTTTAGATCCAAGAGCAGGATCAGGCATGCATAGAACGACTAATCTTTTCCCAAACACTTCTCAGTCCTTCAGAGTGGTTTTATTCTAACATGTATTACAGGTCTTTTCTTTTCTTTGTGCCTGGCTATCATCTACCAAGTGTCTATTTTCCAAAAACATGTGTTTAGCAGGCTGGAGTCTTATATAGACCAAATGGCATATGAGCAATAAATGTTATTTCATCATGAAATGATGGCCATTAATGCTATAAATTTCATCATCAAAACTGATAACAGAAGATACCAGCTTTGACTAATAATCTTAAAATTTAATGAGGTAAAAACAATAACTCAAGTTCTAAGAGTAAACTATACAGTTTATATGGAAAAAAGAAATAGTTACTTATTTCATTGTCCTTGTTCTCTGTATCAGACCTTACTACCAGTCATGCTATTGGAAGATTCTGGTAACATTAAGGACTGATTCTCAGCTTCAGTCTGAAATATCTCAGAGTAATCTACTGATATCTCAGACATGTTGCAAAATTCCTAAATTCAATTAATTTGAGATCACTATGGTTGTATGTCATAAAATTCTTAAACATAACTCAAGTTTTTCTACAGATATCTCCAGATAATATTGCAAAATTCTCCAAAAAAAAAAAACCCACATTAATTTCAAATTCATTTTGATAAGAATGTCATGTATTTCGTACATATATCCAGCAATGATAGGATGTCAGAATCATTACTGCAGAGTTCCTGAAAATCTCCTTGAAATAAAGCCAACAGAACATGCACGCCAAGGCTGAATGGGAAGGGCTGCCATTTGGCAAGCCTGATGCAGGCATACCTGGAAATCCATGCAAGTCAGAGTTAAGGTTATTAATTGAAGTAGGAGTGAGTGAATTGTTCCAATGGCTAGAGATCTCTTTTAATTCAAGAACATTGACAGGTGGACTGTTATTTTTTGGGACCCCAGAACATCAGCTAATATACTTTGATTTCTGTACAGCATACTTGCTTTCTGCAGTTCAGTATTTGGAATACCTTTTTAGGCAGTTCCAAAGCATCTGCCCCTTGAAATAGAGGAAATTTAGGCTACTATTAAGGGATTGTTGTTGCTGTTATGTGCCGTCGAGTCAGGCCCGACCCATAGCGATCTCTCCTTGGGTTTGAGGCAGTATCACTACAGAAGTAGGATTGCCCAACCTTCCTTCTGAGGAGTGGCTAGAGGGTTTGAACCGCCAGCCTTCTGGTTAGCAGTCAAGTGCCTTAGGCACTATGCTACCAGAGCTCCTATTAAGGGATTAAGTGCATGATATTAGGGAAGGAAGATAGGCTCTTTGTTCTTGCCATTTAGTAACTGCCTGGTGAGCTCTGGGAACAGTATATAACATAAACAGGATCCCTGCCCTTAGCAGCTTCTTTACTGAAAGTGAACCACTGTTTTTAAGTGGCAGTACCATTTCTTTTTATTGTTCATGTTGGTGATGGTACTTTGATAGTGCAGGCTGTACAGTACACTAAGGATGAAGGAAAACGTTGCCAGTGTCCATATGGTGCATCATCTGACTACACCAGGCAACACATTAGTAGACGTAAAAATCTGGAAATATGTGAATGAGATTTACGTGTTTACAGTGTAATCAGCCAGGTCATTTGTTTGTGTTTCTCCTCTCACTGTGCTGCAAGCCACTGTTGTAATCAGAACTTTTTCTAATTCTTTTCATATTCTTTCATTTTGCTTTCCCATAACTCTTCTAACACTGGAAGTGGCAAATTTGGCAGTGTGCCTCATGCCTGCAGTGAGGCAAAATATGGAGGAGCGGGTTCCATATCATCCCATGGATCAGTCACCATGGGTGTGCACATTGGCAGGGACCAGTTACTCAGACTTCCAGATAGAAAGCAGGGATATAAAATGAAGGCATATGCACAAACACAACAGGGGAAGCAGAAATGGAGAGCAACTGCAGAAAGCAAAATAAATCTCAGCTTGATTCAGGAACAAACAGCACACAATTCTGTTTGGTTAAGAATAAAATTTCTAGTCTCATAAAAATAAATTAGGGACTGAAATTTTTGTTGAGCACTTATTAAGTGAATGTAGTATGCTCTGGAGGCATGAAAGAGTGAAGCCTCTAGAAGAACTTTAAGTGGAGGAAATTTACAATTACATTAGTCCATCACTTCAATTCAGAGAGGAAATTGAGACCCAGAGGTATTTTAATGGATTGACTTTGCTGCGGTCACTGAGCTGAGCAATGAAAGAACAGATACTAAAACTCTGACCTCCTGGTGTTTAGTCTTCAATGTTTCCAAATGCAGCCTGCAGACTCCAAATATAGATGCAAATGTAGAGGTGGGTCCTATTTGTGATGAATGATGAAGACACCTGGATTCTGTATTTCTACCTCAGTACTTAGCTCTTCTGTGATTAGTGACATGCTTGATGAGGGGATGTGGAAAAGAGAAGTCTGAAAGAAAATGCTCGGGACAGAAATGACTTGTATTGTGTCACCAATACTAAATAAGAGTTTATAACACCAGCTATATATGGACTTATTTGAAACTCAACCTTTGTCCAATAAAAGAATTCTCACTCTTCCCATCCTAAGGATATAGTCTCTGAAGATTGTTTTATTCATTCATTCATTTAATATTTTTAAATTAACAAACAATATGTAATGAATGTCTTTACTATGAGAAAAGCCTATGAAGACCTTATTATTATTAGTCTATATTGACTTTACCTCTACATGGGGTTAACATTGTTTTCTACCTTTTCTCCCATCCAAGTACTAACCAGCTTAGCTTCCAAGATCTGGTGTATTTAGTAGGGTATGGCCATAGACTGTCTTATACCTTTTCTGTGAAAATCTTAGAGCCTCCAGGACCTCACCGTTTCTGTGTCTCATATCTACATCTCTGGCCATGTCTTCTCATCATTTTCAGAGGCAACTATTCCTCAGTTCACTACCAAAATTCTGTTTTTTCCAAATATTCTCAGGTACTGCTTCCTTTTTAGATTTCATGGGAAATCTTATCTACTCTCAAGGATTATTTCTATTCTTATAAGTTTATGAGTCCTGAAATTCAAATTTAAGCTCTGACTCTTCTCTGAGCTACAGGCTCATATAGCCCAAGCCTGATCACATAGCCCAAGTACTAAAGCCACTCACTTCCCACCCATGAACAACTGCAATGCCCTTGCCATTCTGCCTTGTCAGTATTTCTTGCATCATCTCTTACTCTCACCACTACTGGTGCTGCCCACATATACCACCCATTGTCATCACCAAGATTATTAAAATTTCTCCCTAGTTGGGCTTCTTGATTTCAGACTTGGACAAATTAAGTTTATCCCCTTTATTATATTCCGGATTAAGCTATTTAAAGCCCAAATGTGAGCCAGTTACTCTCAGAATTAATATCTTTCAAAGTCAATCTTTCTCATAAATGATGTGTGTTGTTGTTAGGTGCCAACAAGTCAACTCCAACTCATAGCTCCTTTATGCACAGCAGAACAAAACACTGCCCAGTCCTCACAGTCCATCCTCACAATCCTTGCTATACTTGAGCCCATCATTGCAGCCACTGTGTCAATCCATCTCATTGAAGGTTGTCCACTTGTTCTCTGACTCTCCATTTTATCAAGCATGATATCCTTCTCCAGGGACTGGTTCCTTCTGACAATATGACCAAAGTAGGTGAATTGAAGTCTTGCCATTCTTGCCTCCAAGGAGCAGTTCTGTTTGCACTTCTTCCAGGGCAGATTTGTTAATTCTTCTGGCTTGTTGTTGTTGTTGTTATGTGCCGTCGAGTCAGACTTGACTCATAGCGACCCCTCCTTGGGTTGCCGAGGCAGTATCACTACAGAAGTAGATTGCCCCATCTTCCTTCCGAGGAGTGGCTGGT
>NW_006921704.1:652888-656921 GCF_000298275.1 Orycteropus afer afer | reverse complement strand
CCGTCGAGTCGGCCCCGACTCATAGCGACCCCTCCTTGGGTTTCCGAGGCAGTATCACTACGGAAGTAGGATTGCCCAACCTTCCTTCCGAGATGGCTTAGGTTAGGTGCACTCTAGTCTTCAAAGTGACATCTTTGTTCTTCAACACTTTAAAGGGTTTTTTTTTTTGCAGCAGTTTTTCCCAGTGCATTAGGACATCTGATTTCCTGACTGCTGCTTTTATGAGTGTTGATTGTTGATCCAAGTAAAATGAAATCTTTGACAACTTCAATTTTTTCTCCACTTATTGTGATGTTGCTTATTGGTCCAGTTGTGAGGATTTCTGTTTTCTTTATGTTCAGATGTAACCCATACTGCAGTCTTTAATCTTCATCAGTACATGCAACAAGTCATCTTCACCTTCAGCAAGCAATGTTATGTCATCTCCATATTGCATGTTGTTAATAAGTCTTCCTCCAATCCTGATGCCACATTCTTCTTCAAATAGTTCTTCTTCTCAGATTATTTGCTCAGAACACAGACTGAATAAGTATAGTTGAAAGGGTACAACCTTGGTGCATACCCTTCCTGATTTTAAACCACACAGAATCCTCTTGTTCTGTTTGAGTGACAGCCCCTTCATCTATGTACAGGTTCCTAATGAGCACAATTAAGTGTTCTGAAATTCCCATTCCTCTTAATGTTATCCATAATTTGTTATGATCCACACAATCAAATGCCTTTGCATAGTCAATAAAACACAAGTGAACATCTTTCTGGTATCCTTTGCTTTCAGCCAGGATCCATCTGACATCAGGAATGATATCCCTCATTCCACATCTTCTGAATCCAGCTTACATTTCTGGAAGTTGTCTGTCAATATACTGCTGCAACCATTTTTTGAACTATCTTCAGCAAAATTTTACTTGCAGGTGATATAATGATATTGTTCAATAATTTCCACATTCTGTTTGATCATTTTTCTTTGGAATGGGCACAAATATGGATCTCTTCCAGTCGATGGGCCAGGTAGCTCTCTTCCAAATTACATAACATAGATGAGTAAGTGCCTCCAGTGCTGCATCTGTTTGTTGAAACACCTCATTGGATATTTCATCAATTCCTGGAGCCCTGTTTTTTGCCAAATCCTTCAATGCAGCTTTGACTTCTTCCTTCAGTACCACTGGTTCTTGATCATATGCTGCCTCATAGTTGAACATCAACAAATTTTTTTTCTAATACAGTGATTCTGTGTATTCCTTCCATCTTCTTTTGATGCTTCCCACATCATTCAATATTTTGCTTGTAGAACCTTCAATATTACAACCCGAGGCTTGAGTTTTTTCTTTGGTTCTTTCAGCTTGAGAAATGCTGAGTGTGTTCTTTCCTTTTCATTTTCTAACTCCAGGTCTTTGCACATTTCATTACAATAATTTACTGTGTCATCTTGAGCTGCTTTTTGAAATCTCCTGTTCAGCTCTTTTGTCTTGTTATTTCTTCCATTCACTGTAGCTATGCTCCATTCAAGGGCAAGTTTCAGAGTCTCTTCTGACATCCATTTTGGTCATTTCTGACTTTCCTGTCTTTTTGAATGACCTTTTGCTTTCTTCATGTATGGTGTTCTTGATGTCATCCCACAACTTTCTTGGTTTTCAGTAATTGGTGTTCAGGGCTTCACATCTATTCTTTAGATGGTCTCTCAATCCAGGTGGGATATAATCAAGGTCATATTTTGGCTCTCATGGACTTGTTTTAATTGTCTTCAGCTTCCACTTGAACTTGCATATGAATAGCTGATGGTCTGTTCCACAGTCAGCTCCTAGCCTTGTTTTGGCTAAAGATATTGACCTTCTCCATCGTCTCTTTCCACAGACATTGTCAACCTGATTATTGTGTATTCCACCTGGCAAGATTCATGTGTATAAATGCTATTTATGTTGTCGAAAAAAACTTTATCATAAATCCTAAAGTTTTTTTAAAAAAAGTGTTCCTAGATACCTGGACATTGCCCACCTCTATTCATAATGTTCTGCTGTTTCCAGCCTGGCTCTTGAAATTTTACAGGGTAAACCACTTGTTAGCCCCTGCACACCTATGCTGTTGTTTGCTCTCCTGCCATTGCTTATGCTGTAATCCCTGTCTGTAACTCTACCCCCACTCACCCTGCCAATTCTTAATGGAGTTCTTATTTATTTTTCAGGATTTACTTATCTCTGGTATGGTCTCCTCCTGGTAGTCTTCCTGACTATTCCATTAGGGTTACATACTTGCCTGTGTTCCTTTTGGGACTCTGGGCATAGTGTTACATATTCTCTAATCATATTGTGTTGAAATTTTATGCTAATGGGTCCTTGCCTTGACAGGATTCTATGTTCCTCAAGGAGAGGAACTATGCAACTACATCATAGCCATTGCTGTAGTGTCAGTGCCTACCAGAGTGGATGGACAACAAATGCTCCTTGACCTGAATGACCAGACCCTGTGCTATGTGGTGGTATACAGAGATAAACTCACTACTGGCTCTGCCTCAGGGATCTCCAATTGGATCTTGGGGGACCTTTGTATCTGGTAAATTCCACCCCCACGAGAATACAATGTCAGACTGCATGCAAGGTATGGAAACTACCAACTCAGGCTGAGGGAGCAGAGCAGAGGGAAGAATCAGAAAATACTCCTCAAATGAAGTGAACCTTCAGTTCTCTTCCTCACTCATCCTCTTCTGCAGTTTTACCTCTTAAATTAAGGAGACACAATCCCTTAAGAACAGGACAGGAGAGACACGGGGTTAATTTATTGATGATTTGATGAAATCCAAAGCTTTCCCGGGGAGCCATTTCTTTCATGTTTCCGCAAGTGTTTAAGCCAAGAAGAAAGTACACTTGTGTTTGCCAGGGACTTGCAAATGTGCTCCTGATTGGCAAAACACAAAAAGCTCTAAAAAGTGAGGAAATTGTACAGCAAGTGCTGCCATCTGATAATAATAGCACACAGGTTCAAGTTTGTACTGAAATTGGTAGAAAGGCACTTACTGCATAGTAAGTGGCTGGTGAGAGAACTCAATTGTGCAATTGCCAAACATCACATTTAGGTATGCACTACACACCTACTGACTTTGGATGAAGTTGCTTACACAGAACTGAGGGGAGAATTTGGCTCCAAGTGTGCAACTTGGCCATTGCTGCAACTCTGGCTGTTGAAAAAACAGCAGCATGTGACTGGAGGTACAGTCTGGGCACATCAACTGAATTTCTCATCCTCTCTCTCTGGGCCCTTCAGGCCCAGAGCACAATGTGAGCCATTTTATTTACTTTTGGTGTTTATGTTGCCAGAATTGCAGTGGCCCAGCTCAGAGGAATGCTCAGCATGTTTTTCCAAGAGCCTCTATTGCTAGAAACTCAGAATGGAACTGACATAAATCTAATGCAATGAAAGAACTCTCCTCCCCTCCCGTGAATCTGAGAAAGCAGTGGCATTTGGAAAATTGTGTTCTAAATGAGTTGATGAGGCCAGGAGTTCAGTAAAAGCTAGCTATGAGTTTATATGCATTTGAAGATTTCTTCTCTACTTCTCTCTGTTGTTTGAAGGTAAATCTTATTCAGCTTTAGGGAATTGAGTTTAAATATCATCTATGAATAGATGAAAAGAGAGGTTTTTACATCCATGTTGGTAATGGAAAATAAAATAAAGTAAAATTTCTTTTAAAAAAGGGAATGAGAATGGTTTCTATAACTACTTCTTAGAAATTAGAAGATAAAAATTTTTGCAAGTTACAAGGTGTGTGGATTCAAAAATTTCCAGGGCTCAGTGGATTCAGAGGTTATTATTACTACTATAGTAGCCTTACATAAATTATGTTAATTTGAACATCATTAGTTAGTAAGGGGGCCAGCTGAGATTGTCTTTATGCCATATATATTTATTTATTTATAAATAAATATATGTTGTTGTTGTTATGTGCTGTTGAGTCAGAACCAACTCATAGCAACCCCTCCTTGGGTTTCCAAGGCAGTATCACTACAGAAGTAGATTGCCCAACCTTCCTTCTGAGGAGTAT
>NW_006921704.1:638494-652788 GCF_000298275.1 Orycteropus afer afer | reverse complement strand
TATATATATATATATATATATATATATATATATATGCTTTCCAAATTAGTATAGAAAACAATCAATATTGGGGGTAGAAATGGAGAAGTGGAGAAGTGGCCTTATAAGGAGCATTTATTATGTTAAGCACCTGGTGTTTTGGGCTTCACACTATGTGAATATGGAAATACTTCTTGTCACTAGGATGATACAGTTGAGAAATTATAGCACTGGAATAAATAGAGATTAACTTTTAGATCTTGGAAAAGTTATTTGACCTCTCTGATCCTCAGTTTCCTCATCTGTAAAATGGTAGTAATTACCTCAAGAGCTTGTTCTACGAGATAATTGAGATAATATTGTGCACAGGCATAGTGAGCACTTCATAATGTTAGCTCTTATTAGTATCACGGCACCAAAAAAAACCCCAAACTCAATGCCATTGAGTTGGATCTGACTCATAGCAACCTCTCCTTGGGTTTCCGAAGTAGTTTCACTACAGAAATAAATTGTGCAACCTTCTGAGGAGTGGCTGATGGGTTTGAACCACCAGTCTTCTGGTTAGCAGTCAAATGTCTTAGGCACTAGGCCACCAAAGGCAGGTTCATCTGGCCATTGAGAACACAGCTTTGGAAATCACACAAATATTGATCCACAAATATTTATTGAATACTCACTAGATGCTAAGTATTTGCTGGGTGCTGTATGTTCAGTGATAAACAAAAATATGTGACACCTGTCTTTAAGGATTGAATAACATCAAGGAATAAGCAGTCCGAACAAATAAACAATCATGCATTCCCTTTCTCTACCAAAATGGTAGTGCCTCCTTGCAGAGTCTCTCTTTTTGTTAAGTACCTGGGTCAAAGTTCTGCCTTTATTTAGTTTCTGCATGGTGCTTCCAAAGTGAATGAGTAGAGTACTTTGAGGTGGATTGATACAGACTCTCTTCTCATTTGTTGGTGTTGTGTGCGGTCGAGTCGGACCGACTCATAGCGACCCCTCCTTGGGTTGCCGAGGCAGTATCACTACACAAGTAGATTGCCCAACCTTCCTTCCTAGGAGTGGCTGGTGGGTTTGAACCACTAGCCTTCTGGTTAGCAGTCAAGTGCTTTAGGCACTTCGCTACCAGAGCTCCTCTCTTCTCGTTTAGACACCACTTAAGGCTGTTGGTAAACAGAAAGTCAGCTGCTGGGATCAGGAATCTCACTCCTATCTTCAAGGTGATAGCTCTTAACTAGTTATGGAAGAGATTTTAGTGCAGCTTCAGCAAGGAAGCACTTATAGCTTGTTTTTCCTTTAGAGTGACTAACCACTGATTTTTCTGCAATTGAGAGGTCTCCCAGTACATAGGACTTTCAGTGTTAAACCTGAGAAAGTCTCAGGCAAACTCCAACACATTGGCAAACTGGAACGAGTTGCTCACACTGTTTACTTACCCACTTGTTCATCTTTAGCCAGAAATATATAATTGCACATTGAGAAAAGTTTTATGAAGAAATAGAACAGTGTGCTGTGAAAGTGAATTACAGTAGAGAACTGTCAAAGAATGGGTGGACAGTGTTTCTGATAAGGCAAACTTTGAGTCTTGAAACATGAGAGGGATATTAAGTTTAGCTTCCATCTTTGTTCCTCATTAATTGCTTGATCTTAGGGATGTTACTTTACCTTCTCTACTGTAGTGACTTCATCCATAATTATGAATAATAGTCATACCTACTCACACTTTGTCATGGCATACCTCATAAGGCATTCTGAGAATTAAATGAAATGATGCATGCAAATCACTTAAAAGATTTCCTTCTCAGTTATTTCTAATTTCATCCATTGTGATTGTATACACATTATGTATAATTTCAATCTTTTTGAAATAATTGAGACTTGCTTTATGGCCTAATATATGGTCTATCCTAGAAATGCTCTATGTGCTCTTGAGAAGAATATGTATTCTTCTGTTGTTGAGTGGAATGTTCTATAGATGTCTGTTGGGTCTAGTTGATTGATAGTATTGTTCAAGATTTCCTTTGCCTTTTTGATCATCTGCTAGTTATTTTATCCATTTTTGAAAGTGGGATTTTGCAGTTTACAACTATAATCACTAAATCATCTATTTCTCTCTTCAATTCTGTCAGTTTTTGTTTCATGTATTTTGAGACTGTTACATTTGTAACTGCTATATCTTATTGAAGGATTGACCATTTTAGCATTATAAAATGTCCTAATTTGTCTCTGGTAACAATTTTTATCTTAAATTCTATTTTTTCTGGTATTAGTTCATCACTCCAGCCTCTTTTTAATCACTGTTAGCATGATATGTCTTTTTCCTTTGCTTTCAACCTATTTGTACCTTTTAATGTGTATTTCTTGTATAGTTGGATTTTTTTAAAATCCATTCTGCCAATCTCTGCCTTTTAATTGGAGTGTTCAATTCACCTACATTTATATTTAATTTTTTATAATTAATGTAATTAATTTAATGCAATTACTGATAAGATTTATATCTGCCATATTACTATTTGTTTTCTATATGCCTTAAATGTCTTTTTTGTTCCTTTATATCCCAAATATTGTCTCCTTTTGTATTAGATATTTTCTAGTATACCACTTTAATTCATTTGTCATTTCTTTTACCATATCTCTTGAGTTATTTCTCTTAGTGGTTTCCCTTAGATTACAATTAATGTGTTAATTTATACAATAGAGATAGTTTGGATTAATAGCAATGTAATTTCAATATCTTACAAATCTTTTCTTTTATATAACTCCATTTCAACCCTTCCTTTGACCTGTTATTATCATCTTTATCTATTTTGTGTTCACCAACATAGATTTATAATTATTGCCTTATACAATTGTTTTCTAAATCAGATAGGGGAAAAAATAAAAAAGTTGCAAACAAACAAACAAAAAATAAATTTTTACTGTCTTTTATATTTACCTGGGTAGTTACTTTTACCAGTGCTCTTTAATTCTTCATGTGGATTCTCTGGCATCCTTTTGTTTCAACCTGAAGAATGCTCTATAGTATTTCCTATAGGACAGGTATTCAAGCAGAAAATTTTCTTAGTTTTTGTTTATCTGTTGTTAGGGGCCGTTGAGTCAGTCCTGACTCATAGTGACCTTATGTACAACAAAACAAAACACTGACTGGTCCTGCACCATGTCACAATCATCAACATGCTTGAGCCTATCATCACATGGTCAGTCCATCTCATTTAGGATCTTCCCTTTTTCTCTGACCCTCTACTTCATTGACCATATATCCTGCTTCAGGGACTGCTCCCTTCTGACAACGTGACCAAAGTACAAGAGATGAAATCTGGCCATTCTCGTTTCTAAGGGGCATTCCAGCTATACTTTTTTCAAGACAGATTTGTTCATTCTTCTAGCAGTCCATGGTACATTCAGTATTTTCACTAACACCACAGTTGAAATGCATCAGTTATTCTTCAGTCTTTCCTATTCATTGTCCAGCTTTTACATGTTTATTGAAAACAAAGGTCAGAAGACCTTTGTTTATCTAGAAATATCATAATTTCTACTTAATTTGTAGCACAGTTTTGCAGGATATAGAAATCTTGGATGATGTTCTTTTACATTCAGCACTTTTAATATGTCATCCACTACATTCTGACATCCGTGGTTTTTGATTGCAAATCAGCTATTACTCTACTTGAGTGTCCCTTGTACCTGACGAGTCTCTTCTCTTTTGCTACTATTTCTTTGTTTTTTGACAATTTGATTATGATGTGTCTAGTTGTCAATATTTTTTACTTTATCGTACTTAAAATTTGTTAAATTCCTTGGAAATAAATTAATATTTTTAATAAAACTTTGAAAGTTTTTGCTAACTGTTTCTTCTAATATTCTTTCTGATCCTTTCTCCTATACTCTCTGCTCTTCTTTTGGTACTCTCAAGTATCCATATGTTGCTATGCTTGATGGATACACAAGTCTGTTTATTTTTCTTCATTTTTTTTTTCCTTTTGTTCCTCTGGATAGAACACCTTAATTGCTTTATATTAAGTTCACTAATTTATTCTACTTCTCAAATATGCAGTAAAGTCCTCATGGTGAATTTTTCACTTCAGTTATTGCACTTTTTTCTTCAGAATATTTATATGGTTCTTTATAATAACTTTTATTTTTTATTAATATTCTATATTTCATGAGATCTTATTCTCAAACTTAGTTCTTAAGACAGGGCTTCCCTTATTTCTTTGAACATATTTAAAATAGATGATTTACAGTATTTGTAGTAAATCCAGCACTTACTTTCCTCAAACACAGTTTCTATTATTATTATTTTTTTTTTTTTTCATGTGAATGGACCATATTCTCTTGTTTCATAGCATGGCTCATAAGTTTTGTTGAAAACTTAACATTTTAAATAATATAATGTGGTAATTCTGGAAATCAGATTCGGTCTCCACCTGAGGTTTGTTTTTGTTGCTGTTTGTTTACTTACTGACTTCTCTCAAGTAATCCTGCATACTCTGTATTTGTTGTATATACCCACTGAAATATCTATTTATTTATTATCATAGAGGTCAACTAATGAATAGGCAAAGATTTCCTAAAATGCCTGGAACCAAAAAGTATCTTTGTCTTTGCTGAGGTTTCTGTATATGTATTGGGCATCATTTCAATACTCAGCTAGCCAACTTATTCTTAGCCTTCACTTTCTGCTTGCAGGGAGACTAGAAGTTAGCTAGAGATGAGAACTTAAGGCTTTGTTATGTCTTCCTGAGCATGCACACAGTCCTGGGCCAGAAAATAGCCCTACACATTTGCATGGATTTCTAGATTCCCAGGAGTTTCTATATTATAACTTTCCAAAGCCTCCTATGGACAACTCTTTTTCATCTTTTTCTCTTAAGCTTTCTGATTTGTCTATTGTTTATCTCAACTTTTATTTTTCACTACCTCGGTAAGTCACAATGTTAAATAATAGGTTCTGATTTTTTTTTTTTTTTGCAAATGCCCCTGAGAAAAACACATTTCACACTGAGTAAACTTCAAGTCAGGATAAATAAAGATAGCCTTACAAGTGTGGATGTACAGAGAACTACTATATACACATAATAATGACAATTTGCTCAGCATGGGGCTTTAATGAAGCTCCAACCCAAAGGAGCCTTGGTGGTACAGTGGTTAAGGGCTTGGTTGCTAACCAAAAGGTTGGCAGGTTGAACCCACTAGCTGCTCCACAGGAAAAAATATGATTTGTCTACTTCCATAAAATTTTACAGCTTTAGAAACCCTGTGAGGGAGTTCTACTGTGTCCTACAGGGTTGTTATTACTCAGAAATGACTTGATGGCAATGGGTGTGGTTTGGTTTAGTGGCTGCCAGAAAGCTGGTTTGAAATGGGCTTGTGGGCTACCAATTTGCAGAGGAGGAGAGGGATGGGAACAGAGCAAGTAAAAGCACAATGAAGCTTGCTCTTCCTAATGAGATTTAGCTGTTTTCTTTTCCTTGTTTTGTTTTTAATAACTCCTCTTCGAATAGCTTCAAGCCTTTGATTAATTTTCAGAGTTATGAAAAAGTTGATTCTGCCAATATCCTCATGGTTTTTGTGCAAGAGAGGGTTTTTGGATGTCCTTAGAGACATTTTCACTGATGCCACTCCTGGCTATTGAAAAAGTCAATGAATTTTTTTTTTTTAAATTGTTATAAATTAGCACAACAACCTCATGAGATGAACATTATTATTACCATATTACAAACAATAATGAAGTAAAAAGAAGCAAAATATTTGGTGTCTACAACCTCCTTTTATTGCACATTTCCCGTCTAAGTCTATTCTCGGGAAGGGATTTGATGTTAATCAATTATTTCTTATAGATTTTGGCTTATATGTCACCATTCACAGGGAAATGTACTGAGTAAAATATGTCTTTATTCTCCATTAAAAGAATTTGCAACATCAAAGAGAAAAGTTGAATGCTATTTTTCAAGACAGAGAAGTCCTTAGAAACTCTAAAATAGCACTGTATGTGCAGAAGACTTTGGTCTTATTAGTGAGCCTAGTTTAGACTTCACCCATTTCCTCTGGGCATGGGGATCTGCCAGAGCTTATGTGAAATGATTAGGGCATTGGCTCAGGGGTGTGGAATACAGAGAGTAGAAGCAGTCTGGGAAGTTGATTGACATTCTTGGTGGACTGTGGTAAGGATTGACTTTATAACATGCAGTCAGTGAACTCAAAATAGGATGTAAAAATCAATATCAGAAACCTGTGGTTGGACCTTACAATCAAGCTTGTTATAGGGACAACTTAGTGAAGAAGACAAACTTATCAAACCCTCTTGTTCCTTTGTGGTATAGCAAATGGACAAATCATACTTCAAAAAGTAAAGGAGGATATGATTTCCTCCTACAGATCTTTCTGCAGAAATGGCAAGTTTTTATAAATGACATTTAATCAAGAATGATCCCAAGAAAAATTCTGTTTTAGAAAGGGAATAATCTGTCTTGTAACCTAGATCAGTCCTGTACCAGAGATACTAACTGTTCAAATTCCAAAATGTGTCATCTGGTCACTAGAGGTAAACTATGAAGAAATTCAGATACCTAAGTACATATATTTTTTTAACCTTTTAGGTGAAATTCATGTTTAATAGGGTTCCTGGCTTCAGGACTGGGTCAATCCTGTACTGCTTCCTATTTCTGTAATACTTTCACAGTGCTGGAGAAGCAGGACTGAAGAGATGGAAAATTCAGGACTATTTCAGATACCTTAAATCAGTTGTGCTCTTGTTGGCTTTTTTAGTTAAGTGTTTTATTTTCTTTTGCGTTGTTTTGATTTGTTTCTGAAGGGAAAGAAAAACCTGTTGCTAACCTGGTGGTTACTTTTAGTAGCATAGACCTATAAAGTCATATGACTTCAGAAATGGTTTTATGAATAAAGAAATGAGGCCTGTAGTCTGAGTGACAGTCTAAAGGAATTTCTAAGAACTGGAGAATGGATTTAACCTATATTTGTGATTTCTTTCACCCACTGTTCATTCCATGTTACTCCTTTACTTTACATATTCCACTTAGGTGAAATATAATTTTGAGACAGAAGAGTCTGAACATGCATGGAAATCTCCCTAACTGTGTTTGATCTTAAGCACTTCTGTTATATAGTCTTCTTAGCATCCGAAAAGATTCAAACACATTTAATAGAGAATATCATATAGTGTGGACACTCTATTGATAATGATAAACTTGTATTTAACTGTACTCTTTTAGTCATAAATAAGTTTTGAAATGAACTACAATTCAGAGAAGAGAATTTGGACTCTATTATGATTTTAAAGGGGATGAGAGACTAAGAAAATTGCCAAGGGAAGTTCTGTTGTTGCACGTGAAAATAGTTTATAAACAAGATGATAATCCATTTCTCCTCTGGTTCAGTTTGCAAAATTATCTTCTTGGAACTAAGTGACCTTTCAAGTTTCCTCAAAATCTATGAATCTTATTTAGATGCCATTACCCCCCCAAAAAATGTTATTATTAGTCAAGATGAAATTCAATAGATTCAGAAAGATGATCTTATAGTAGGTAAAACTTAGGATTTTTAATGGTATAAGGAAAAAAATGGAAGAATCTCTAGTAAAAGCAGTGGTTTAGAAGGTTAAAAAATAAGTAATGTAGCCACGTTATGCATTGTGATTATGAACTGCTGAATTGGCGTTTACTGTGACAAGAGTCTCCAATTTATTGGATGCATGTCATTGGAATTTGCCCTTTCTTTTTATGTGTCTTTCCATGATGAATGCCAGTGCTGGGAAATGAAGAGCTCTTACCCTTTTCATACTTTGCTGGATGCTGGCAAACTTGCCAATTGATGCTTCTATAATTTTTGCCTCAAGGTCACCTGAGGAATAGAGTCATCCAAACAAGGTCACTGACTATGTGGAAAGTTAATGGTTATTTCTTGAAAGGAAAATTCACAGAAAAGTTATGACACCAAGATTATAATTACTGAATGAAGGAATGGATTGAGAGAATATTTTCTTTTAAAAGTGCAATTCATTTCAAATAAAATGAGATAAAAATAAAATGTGATAAATAGTGCTTGGACAACTAAGGTCATTTGGACTGCTCTCAGTAATTCAATTAGGGGAAATCTGAAAGTGATAAGTGCATGGTAGGTGGGAGCTGTAAAAGCACTGGACTGTTAATAATTTGAGACTTTCTCATCCCTTTATGCGGATGAAAGTGGCTCAATTATGTGAAGGCACAGGTCTCCGTATTGTCCTCATTTCATGTATGGGTCCTGAGGGAGACTGTACAAGGACCCCGTCCATAAGTTAGCTCTTTGCCTTTTGGAAGAGGTTCACTGTCAATCAGTGAAAAATACAATAATGATTTTTTTTTTCTTACTTTCTTTGTTTTAAGTCATAATTTCAACTCCATACATACACAGAGCTCTTCAGCTTCAGAGCCTCCACTAAGATCTAGGGTAGACATTCCACTGAAATTTTAGAGAACGTTTAGTATTATAGCAAGCTAAGACCAGCTGAAATTTCCTCAGTATACAAATCCAATGAACATGTGGGTTAGGTTTTGCTTTTTCCAAAGGGAATTATCAGATATTGGTGGGCTTCTCTCCACCATCCAGCAGACACTGAGAGTGGACTCTAAATTTAATCTAGCCTGAACCAAATCTACACTCAGTATTCTTATTTTTTTTTTAAATGAACAGAATACAGTGTTTTAGCAATTACAAATACATTTATGAGGACAATGAGACTTTCCTGGAAATTCTAGAAACATGGTAACCATACATATGTAGTATGTCAAAGCTAAATAGAGCTTTTAAAAATTTTCTTTTGTCTGGTTATTCATGATATGAATTGTATCTAAATAATGGAGAATTAACCATACTCTTTTTATTCTACCCATCATCAAGGAAGTTAAGTTGCACAGAGGAGATTCAAATTCTCTAGATGCACCCACCATTTCTTAATGGCATTTTTTTTTTTTTTTTAGTACTGATGAGTGTAAGAATACTTGATCTTAGCCAAACAAGATGCCTCTTTGAAAACTAACCCAAGCTATGGTGTTTTAGTTGCCTCATATGGATAATGAGTAAGGAAGACCAAAGAAGAGTTGATGCTTTTGAGTTGTGGTGCTAGTGAAGAATAAAGTACCATGACTGCTAGAAGAACTAACAAATCTGTCCTGAAAGAGGTGCAGCTGGAATGCTCCTTAGAAGCAAGAATGGCCAGACTTTGTCTCATCTACTTTGGTCATGTTGTCAGAAGAGACCATTCACTGGAGAAGGATATCATGGGTGGTATAGTGGAGGGTCAGCAAAAAAGGGGAAGGCCCTTAATGAATGATTTAACACAATGTATACACAGGTATAGCAAGGGTTGTGAGGCTAGTGCATGACAGTGTTTTGTTCTGTTGTACGTAGGGTTGCTATTAGTCAGAGCTGACTCAATGGCACCTAACAACAACAACAATGAATAAAAGAGGGCTGTGACTGTGTGTTACCTCGTGCCAAATGCCAATCAATGATTTTTATTAATTTATTTTAGCAATTCTTGAAAGCTACATTGCCCCTTTGGAAAATCCAGAAGATGTTATGTATTGGAACAGGTAAATTCCATCATGACATTTTATTTTAAGGAAAACTGAAAGTTGTTCTTAGATTCAAACTAAAATTCTTATAGCAATATGACAAGGAACTTGCTGTGTCCATGCTCTGAGAGGCTAAAACAAAATGCTCTTGGCTAAATCTGATATATTTTCATTTTATAGAAAAAGAGAAGGAAAAAAAAAATGACAAAAAGAGATTCTTTGCAACAGTGGTCAAACGATACTGACTTGAAAAAAACATTCTGGAATGTAACTTCTTACTTTCCTTCTTCGCTTTGAAATCTTTTGAGTCCTTTAATGTGGATGTTCATCTATATTCTGACTTTTGTTTTCTTCTTTATATAACTATTTTCTCTGAACATCTTTTCCTTCCCATGGTTTTAATTATTGTCTTCCTACATAGATTATTTCTCCAAATATTTTTCACAATTGTTTGTTTTGATTATTAGTTCAAATCACTAAATGTAGTGATTTCAAGTTTTAGTAGTTCAAAACTGCCCATCATAGGAGTAGTTACACCAGGGAAGTTGGCAAACCAGCATACTATTGGTTGTCACCTGAATTGAATAGGTACATCTCTAACACAACATGTATAAGACAGAACTGATTTGTTTAACCAGCCATTTCTCAGCATGACTCTCAGATGTTCTGCATGACTGCCCTTAGGATATCACCATTATTGCACTCACTCCATTAATGTTGAGTATCTCTGGGACCAGTCCTTGGGCTTCTTATTTTCTTTACCAGATTTACATTTATTCCATTAGTAATTTCATCCTGTCTCATAACTTTAAATACAGTTTATATGCAGAGCATTTGCCAATTTAGAGCTTTATCTCAAGCCTACTCTCCTAAACTTCAGGCTCCTATCTTCAGTTTGCCTGTTTAACATATTCACTTGGGTATCTGAGACATCTCCAGCTCAACATGTCCTGAACTCGTCTCCTGATCTTCCCTGAAAATCTGGTCCACTGATAGACTTTACCCATTTCAATTTATAGCAATGCATCTTTCTAGTTTTTCGTCCTTGACTCCTCTCTTTCATACTTCCATTCCAATTTGTTATGAAGTCCTCCTGGTTCTACCATCAAAATATATCCTGAGACCTTTCCTTTATTTTCTTTTTTCTTTTCTTTCCCTTCTTTCCATTTCTTTTTCCTTCCCTTCCTTTCTTTTATTTTCCTTTGCTTTCCTGTCCTTCTCTACTTTCCTTTTCCCTTCTGTCTGATAGTCCTCATCTTCTATATTTTAAGATATGACTCTCTTTCAGTGTACTAGGTATACACACCAAAAAAGGCACTGATGGCTAAAATAAGCACTATTACCCTCTATTGAATTGTTGATATACAGTTCTATGGTTTGAAAGCATATCACCTATTCTTGATTATACTGTGCATCTGAACAAATTGTTTTGTGTGTTTCTTTGAAAAGAATATTGAATTCAGTAAAATGGGTACTTAGTAACCTGTGATATGAAGGCATATGTGATATGCCTTCAGTCCTGTGTATGTGTGTGTGTGTGTGTGTGTGGTGGTATTGGGGGCTTCTGAAAATGTTGCTGTAGTTAGCAAGAAGACTCATAGTTACTCTAAAACTTAAATATTTAAAGATATCACTGGACTATTTTCTAGCTCATATTTGATCTTTATCCATGCAATAAAAACAAGCAGCCTTCATAGAGGATGTGGAGAACATTTTTTTATGATGTCACAAAATTCAAATCCCATCGAAATAATCATCAGTGAACTGATGTCCAAATTCTGATGTCTAACTGTTTGGTCTGGGAAAGAAAAAAAAAAAAAAAAGCTTTATTTTCTTTTTAAGTATCAGTTATGTTTGAGTTCTTGAATTTCCTAAACTGTTTTTTGAGGTAGATGCAAAGGTGAGCAACTTTACTTTATTACTCCCTTAGTTTTCATCTAAATTTCTGAGGACTGGAAAATACCAATTGTCTGCACATGGTGTATGTTTGACAGTTACCTCCCATCCCCTGCTAGAGAAACAGTTGCTGAATAATAGGCAAAGTATGCAATCTTTTAAATTTTTTTGTTAAATCACAGCTCATATGTATATCCTTCTGGGAACAAAAGAAATCTACAGTGAGAGAGACCATGTTTGGTTTAGGTTTAATCGTCAGTGTAAGAATACTTTTCACTTTTCATCTATTTTACTTGTACTAGATGTGCCTCTTCTTAAGTCATCATTATTAGAACAGAGCCTGGAGTAACATGTCTAAAGTGATTATAAAATGTGACAAGGGAAATACTATGTTTTTTCCCCTCATGAGTTTATATTATGAGATGTTGAAGAAGGAAACTCTCACGTTTCAGCTGGCTCACCAGCAATTTTCTTTACTTTTAAAGTGTTTATAAGTGAGGAAAAAAAAATCACCTGACCTCTTAAGACATTGTTAAGTTTGTATTTCTTCTCTCCCACTATCTGTCAGTGAACATGAAAATGAGCGTCATGGTTGCTTACTTTATGCTTTTCAGCTCAAACAAACTTTTCCATCTAACACAATCATGATGACAGAAGCCAGAGAAACCATGAACCCCTGGCATCAATCATCAACTTTCCTTAAGGAAGATAGACTAGGGACACTTTCAGATATGTTAGAAAGTGTACTTCAGTCAAGTTCAGTGAAGAATTCTAAAGTACTCAGAGGCACAAAAATATTGCTTATCTTCAGGAGGATGAATGCAATAGGAAATATCATCATGTCTTGAATCCTTACTCAAAACTAATGGACTAGGATGTCAAATTGTAGATTGCTGATTTTTCCTTAGGTTTTTCATTTGTATCCATCCATAATATTTAGCATCTTCTTGGAAGCCTGTCATAGTTCTTTCTGTTAGCGGCCTGTTTGAAGACTCTCTGGAATCTGTCAAGAACTAGCTCTAGAAAGAAAATTCTAGTGGTATACTGAATAATGCCACTACAGCTAATGATGAAGAAAACTAAGGTTTCTTGATGAAGAGCAAACTAAAACACTACCAAACTCCCACAGATCTTGCCCCTTCCATACTATCCAAGGTACATTTTGTTCTTAGAACTTAGATGGAAATGGCTTAGACAGAAAGAAAGAGAGACAATTCTAATATAGAGAGTAGATTTGTGTCTCCTGATCCTGTTCACATGTCAACATATATGCCTTTCAGGTCTCTCTTTCATCTTCAGATCCTTCAACTCAAGAATAAAGGAGTGCTGTCTCAGAGTGTTGTTAATGGTAGCAAAAGATGTCGCTCATTCTCATTGTTATTATGCTTACCACAATTATAATTCAGATTCTGTGGTTGCCAGGAGCAGATTAGGTAATGTATAAAACATAGCAATAGATATAATCCCCTTGAGGGCTTCCAATTTAGACTAATATTTCTGTGCCTTTGTTCATCGCCTAAGAGAATTATGAAGATTATCTTTGGCTTTCCTTTGAAAATGCATTATTAAAAATAACTAATATGATATTTTTAAAATGCAGGAAAAATAAATTACCAGTAATGGACCTAGATGCCAGGTATACTTTAAAGTTATATGCTGAGTTGAGCAGAGCAGACCACCAAAGAAATTTAGTAATTTTCTATTCAATAATGCTTTCCATCCATGATTTCTCAGGATGCTTTACAATATCCCAATTATGTAATATACTCTTTGTTTATTAAGACAGACTTCATTTTATTCCTATCACAGATCAAAAGTTCAGGTCAAGAAGTTATTAAATAGCAAACTCATTTTCAGAAAGGTTGAGTAAAAATACATTGCTGGAACTAATGAAAGGATATTTCTGACCATGTTTCAAACTTCTGCTCACTTTGATACTAGAGTAAGAGCAAGGAGAATAGAGAGGAGATGAGACCAAACTATAGGTGACAGAACAGATGTGTCTGAGGCCAAAGCTTTTAGACTCAAGGACAGGGATACAATAAAGCTTTCACCTTTGGTTCAAGGCTTCCCTCTGAACCCCTTTGTAGTTGAGTGGGGGAAGGAGATGGAAAGACAAAAGTGGTGCCATAAGTGATCCTGCTATCATAAGAGGTCCTCCAATAAACTGGCTGAACCTAAAATCTAGGAATGGTATTTCTGAGCTCCAAGCTTTTGATAAACTCTTCAATGTGGTGGCAATTTAATAAAATTATACAGTGAACAGGTTCATGGTTAGGTTAAAGCCAGATTCAGGATGTCTCTGCACTGGATGCAGATTGCCAACACCTAGGTTTGTTGTGGCTAAGTGGACTGAGTGACACCTTACTCTTGATTTCTTTTAATTGTGTGTGTGTGTGTATGTGAGAGAGAGAGGAGGAAAGAAAGAGAGAGAGACAGAGACAGGCAGAGTGAGACATGTTTCAAATGGCGAAGCAAGCAATGGAGAAATTTTGAACGTAGCCAGACCTAAAATTTCTTCAACTGAACTCAAACAGAAAAGAAACCCACTCTTATTTTTGTGTATTGCAAAATAAATAGAGTAAAATAAAAATAATGAGGAATTTAAAACAAAAAGAAAAAAGACTTATGATCTTAATGACCTAGATCTCATTCACTTTCAAAATACTAAGACTGCAACAAGTATGGCCAACTGTATCCTGTTGTCATTATTTCAAACAAAATGTTCTGAAGGTTTGAAAAATACTTTGCTGTGAGTGCTGGTGGTTAAAAGATGGTATTGGTGACTTTGTCAAAAGAGCTTTGGTAAGGAAGATGTCTATGTACCAGAATACTTAG
>NW_006921704.1:637392-637959 GCF_000298275.1 Orycteropus afer afer | reverse complement strand
ATCAGAATCGACTTGATGGTGGTGGATTTGGTTTGGGTTTTCTACTTTACTCAATGTGATATCCTTCTCCATGGACAGGTCCCACCTGATAATAAGACCAAATTACATGAGACAAAGTTTCACCATCCTCACTTCCAAGGATCATTATAGCTTACTTCTTCCAAGACAGATTTGTTCATTCTTCTGGCAGTATGGTATATTCAGTATTCTTCACCGACACCATGATTCAAAGTCATCAATTCTTCAGTCTTCTTTATTCATTACCCAGCTTTCACATGCATATAAAGCAATTAAAAATACTAAGACTTGAATAGGCACCCCTTAGTCTTCAAAGTGACCTCTTTGTTTTTAACACATTAAAGAGATATTTTGCATGGTTTGGCCAAAGCATTAGTAGATACTGAAAAACAGGCTTCCCAAAGTTGTATCAGTTTACTCTTCTTCTGGCAAAGTATGACTATCCTAGTTACTCCACATCTTGCCAGCATGTGGTGTCATCAAGTCTTTTGAATATAGCTTTTCTAAATATTAGGATGTAAATGTTTTTTACCTTGACCAGGAGGCTGT
>NW_006921704.1:634794-636537 GCF_000298275.1 Orycteropus afer afer | reverse complement strand
CATGGGGTCACTATGAGTCTGAAGCGACTAGATGGCACCTAACAACAACAACAAATGTTAGGATTTTAATTTGCATTACATGGACAATTAATTATATTATTTTGAATAATTTATCATTTTAATATTATCTTTTGTGAATGATGATTTTTGCCTATTTTTTAAAAAATAAGTTTTTCTTATTAATTTGTAGGAATTCTTGAGAATTCTAGACATAAACTCTTTGTTGGGTGTATGTAGTATAAATTATTTTCTCTTAGGTCAAGGATTGCTTTTCCAATCTCTTCATGAAGATTTTTAATAAAACAGTTTTGATGTTTAATGAGCTACAATTACCATTCTTATAAAAAATTTTGAAAACAAATTCTTTGAAAGATATTGTTTTTGTGTCCTAACTAAAAAAAAAAACTTTCCTTTTTAAGTATAAAGATATTCTATGTTTTCTTCTGGAAGTTTTACTTATTTATTTTGTCATATTTAGGTACATGGCTTAGCTCAAGTTAGTTTTAAATATGCTGTGAAATGCTAGAGCAAAGTTTATTTTTTATTCATATAGCTATCCAATTGTTTCAGAACTATTTATTGAAAATAAATCTTTTCCCTACTGAATTTTAGTGGCATCTTTGTTATAAATCAATTGCTAGTATTATGTGTGTGTCTATTTCTGGACTATCTATTCTGTTTACATGTACTTTTTTATAACTTGGGTTTTTTTTTCCCTCACTTTGTATATCATGGTGATATTTTTATGACAATAAATATGCAACATAATTCAACATTTAATGGTTAGATAGAATTTAATTTATAGATATACTACAGTTTACTTAATGCCTTATGGCTTGTGAACACAATTATTAAATTTCCTTTCTCTATTAATTATACTGGATCATTGTGTACCCTTTTTTCACACGAAAGCTGTAGGAATAATAAAACTATAATTTTTTTTTTAAATTAAAAGAACCTCAATTGTATAGTGTGAAGTCCCTTAATACATTATCAGAAGAATTCTAATCAAGATTTTGCCTCTTACTAATTGCACATAATAGTTCTTAGCTGTAAATTGGGTACAATAATACTTACCTCCCAGCATTTTTATAAGGATAAACATGTTAATGGATATAAATATGCTTTGAAAATTGTAAATTGTTATACAATTTTTTTTTGTGTGTGTTATTGATAAATAATACAAGTTTGGCATACATAAAATTATTTTAACTTGTATTTATTAATAGGAAATAGATCTTATCTAGGACAAGCCTCTAATTCAGAATAGACTTCCAGTCCCCGGTAACTTTAAGTTGTAGGGCCCTTTTAAGAATGGCTACTTATTCTTTCACACAAATATGTGAAAGACATAAGAGCCAACTAGCATTCTCCTAGCTCCCCATTTTTGAGTTTTCAACTCCTTATATCTGTCTTCATAAAAAATCTCCTTTTCCTTTGAGGATAATGCTATCAGGCTTCTAACACTACTTACTGCTACTGTTCTTGTTATCTACATTTCCTTTAAGCACTCTCCCCATTTGTTGCGGTGGCACATGACTCAAAGTTTTCTTCTCCTTTTCCTTTCATTGGGTGTTCAACCCACCTAATGCACAATACTTGAACTCTTCAAAACCAGTGTTCCCATCATCACTCTTTATTAAGAACCTGTTGTTGTTATGACTATTACTGGTTCCATGCTGTTAACCAGAAGAGAGCTCTGGTGGCATAGTGCCTAAGGCATTTGACTGTTAACCAGAAGGC
>NW_006921704.1:624431-634504 GCF_000298275.1 Orycteropus afer afer | reverse complement strand
CTTTCAAATTATTTTCCCTGGTTACTCCCACTACATCTGATCTTAAACCTCCATGAGACTTCTGGTACTTGACCCTTACTGCATCTCAATTTAACTGGCACCCTATGCCTTCCCTTCTTCCTTGGTCACCTTGAATTCCTTAATGTAGCTCTTCAATTGTTCTCTCACTAATATGATTTTCCTTGCCTGCTTATTTCCTTTTCCATCTGCAAGCTTCAATCTGAATAACAAAGTTTCTAAGCCATGGGTTTCCCCATCAGAAGGACTTTTTTTTTATTCTAATTCTGATGTTATTAGTCATGAGACATCATACCAATCTGCAGTTTATGGGACTGGCTTAATATGGGGTTCAGCTGAGATGGTCAGAGATGGCTGCTTGGCTAGTACAAGTTCAGGAATCAAACAGTAGAAGTGCTAAAACATGTAAATATGTTTGATTTTTCTCTTTATTTTCACTTTTCAGAAATTCTTTGGATACCTATAGTTTTAAAGATAGTTCCCAGAGAGATATGTGGAATTTTACTGGAACTATTTCTGTAATGTATCAAGATAATACCTGTATAATAATTCTTCTATGGGTTTTGTTTCTCCATTCTCTTACTCCTTGCATTTTTTCTTGAGAGGAATTACAAATATGATCATTCTTATTTAGAAAACATGGCTATCCTAGGGATAATACACTTGCTATCTTAGTCTGGGTTCTCTAGAGGAGAAAACCCAATGAAGTATGTATGTATATATATATATATATATATATATAAATAGAGAGAGAGAGAGAGAGAAATGTACTTCAAGGAAATGGCCCACACAATTGTGAGGAAGTGGCACACACAATTATGGGGCTGACAAGTCTCAAATCAGTGGCTCAGGCGGTAGACTGAAGGTTTCTCAGATCCCAAGAGGTGGAGATCAAGCAATTAGGATAGAAAGAGAGTGAACTTTGCCAGAACATCCGTGTATATATTGGAGGTAGTCTCTACCCCCAAGGAAACTACCCTTTCAATTGATTGGCTGCTCACACTAGATCATGAAATAGAAGATGATTACACAATGTTTGGGAGCTCTGGTAGCATAGTGGCTAAGACACTTGCCTGCTAACCAGACGGCTGTCGGTTCAAACCCACCAGCCACTCCCCGGAAGGAAGGTTGGGCAATCCTACTTCCGTAGTGATACTGCCTTGGAAACCCAAGGAGGGGTCGCTATGAGTTGGGTTTGACTCGACGGCACATAACAACAACAACAACACACAATGTTTGTCAAACCACTGAAAACCATAGTCTAGACAAGTCAACACATTG
Organism: Orycteropus afer afer; assembly: GCF_000298275.1. Lineage (NCBI taxonomy): Eukaryota > Metazoa > Chordata > Mammalia > Tubulidentata > Orycteropodidae > Orycteropus > Orycteropus afer. The sequence continues at coordinate 633,205 of NW_006921704.1, read as the reverse complement.
TACTAACAGTCACACTTGCCTTATCTCCAAATTGGGACCATCTTAAATCTATCACTGTTAGGTTAATCAAATAAATGGTTGCCAAGTTTCAAAGGGAACTTCCCTTTGTTTCCTGTCATCCTCTGATGAGGCATAGCAGGGAGACTGGCTAGCCTATGTTGTGAAAATCAATGAAAGTGTCTCAGGCATAAATTCAAAGAGTTGGGAAAATCATGGGAATTAAATTTTCAATAAATTTTCCATTTCTGAAGTCAGAAAATTGTGCCTTGCTTGCACTTTAACAATGTCAGCAATGTCTGAGGCTGGTCTTCTCAGACATCTCAGAATGATCTAAAGGAGAGGTGATAACCTTAATATGGTATGATGACCTGCCTGATGTGGACAAAGAGTAGTGTCCTTTCCTCAAACCAAGGTGATACTCAAACATATCAAAGATCATGAAAATGGCACAGCACCAGATAACATCTTTTTCCTGTTATAAATAAGATTGTTATGAGTAGGAGCTGACTTGTCAACAACTAACAGTGACAATTTTGGCTGAACACTTGATGCTGCCTGGAAATTCTATGTCTCTCACTCAGTACCTTCTCCTATCCTCTTCAATAACCATTTCAGGACTCCATCTCCCCTCTCTCTTTCACTCTCACATGTGAATGCCATCTCCTACTTTACAGAGGCTATAACATCTATCAAAGGCTCTCCTTTGAAAATATATTCTCATCTACAAGATTCCTTCTATTGTCATTTCTGTTTCAAGGTCAGAGCTGGTTTTCCTCCTCTTCTTGGGCAATGCTTACTACCAAGCGCTGGATCAAGCATTTCAACTTCCTCAGAGACCTTAGTCCATATCTCATATTTTCTCTGTTTTCAATTTGTCTATCTCTCTCTTCATATTCAACTTTCTCTCATTAATAAACAAAACCAAACAAAACGTTTTGTCAATAAAAAGTAATAGACATAAGAAAATTAAAGAAAAAAAATCAACTTTCTCTTAATTTTTCATTTGTTCGGAAACCCAAGGAGGGGTTTGAGTCGACGGCACATAACAACAACAAACATCTTTCTGGTATTCTTTGCTTTTGGCCAAGATCCATCTGACATCAGCAATGATATTATCCCTCCTTCCACATCCTCATCTGAATCCAGCTTACATTTCTGGAAATTCTCTGTCAATATGCTGCTGCAACCATTTTTGAATTATCATCAGTAAGATTTTACTTGCATATTATATTAATGATATTGTTCGGTAATCTCCACATTCTGGGGATCACTTTTCTTTGGAATGGGTACAAATATGGATCTCTTCCAGTCAGTTGGCCAGGTAGCTGTCTTTCAAATCTTCTGGCATAGCCCAGTGAGTGTCTCTAGTGGGCATCAGTTTGTTGAAACATTTTAATGGGTATTCTGTCAATTCCTGGAGCCTCGTTTTTTTTGACACGTCCTTCAGTGCAGCTTTGACTTCTTCCTCATTTTTACTTACCCTTTATTTTACCAAACATGATATCCTTTTCTAACTATTGATCTTTCCTGATAACCTGTGGAAAGTGAGTCAGAGTCTCCCCATGCTTTCTTCTAAGGAGCAGCCTTATATTTCTTATAAGACTGACCATACTTTACAAGTTATTTGATACTTTTTCATATGCTATTTAATTTCATTCTCACAGTACCTCTAGGTATTATTACTGTCATTTTACAATATGGAATCAGAGGTTCACAAGGTTTGATTTCCCTAAGGACACAGACTAGTAAGTGTTAAGACATATTTTAAACTAAGTCTTGTTGAATAAACCATGTTACTATAATTTTGGCATATAGTAGGTGCTCAGTATTATTTCTTTTCTCTTTATTCTTTGCTATTTCATTTCCCTTTTATCTGACATGTCTATCATCAATTCATTGAAATAAATTCATGCTGTTTTTCTCTCTGGTATACCTTTCTTTTTAATATATTTATTAGATTAAGATTATAATACTATTAAAATAAGTTCTGGTTAATTTCTAAATGAAGTTATTTTCCTTTTTTTATCATTTGCCTTTTTGATACCACAATTAGAATGTTACAGTAACACTTTTGAGCTTTGGATTCTTTATTCCTAGCATAAGAGATATGAACTAGGTCTTTTCCATTCCTAACAGGCTGTGAATGTACAAATATGGACTTTGTATTTAACTCAATTTTCAAAATTTTACTTCTTTATCAAATAGTAGTTATATTTCATGTCTCCGTAAAAATAAGTAATTGAAAGTCAATTACTTGTATAAGTATCATATCTTCTTTCAAGATATCTAATTTTTAGATCGGGAGTCCATCTAGTTTTGCTACTCTTTTATGTAGAATAAATTCATGAGTCAAAACATTTGAAATTCACACTATAAGATATTTATGTTGCCTTAAAGTTTTATATTAATAAATTTTAATTATATAATGCTGTTAGCTAGGGACTGCACCCATAAATTTGCCAATTATTTATTATGTAGAATGTTATTTCGTCATGGAATCAAAATCTTTCAAGCTAACATAATCTTTCAAGTCAAGTAAACACCAAGTATCCCATTTGTATTTGTTTTATTTATGCTACTCATAAAATAATATGACTACAGATTATGTATAGAGTAATTTAAGATGTGCTAATGCAAAAATCTGTAAATGGTATTGGATATTAAGTAAAGCTACATTTGTTAGGTAATACTTAAACAGAAAAATAGCAGAAACTAACAAGAAACTTAAGGTAGATTTTCTATTCTCTTAATATCTAAGTTTGACTTGTACCATGTCTTCTGAAAGGGTCACTATCCAATTAAACCCTTGTACTAAATGTCGACTACAAAAGCAGTTGCTTCTCTACAGAAATATGCCTTCTGGAAACTTCTATAGCACATGTCAAGTTTTGAGGATAAAAAAGCACATTTGTTATCCTAGTTCAGAGATAATTGCTTGCCATTAGGTTGGTAGGAACGTAAATTTTACTCATTTCTGTCAGCTAGTGTGTCAACTTCCTAAACTCCATCTCCATCTGCCCCTCCAGTGACAAGCTGAATATCATTTTGCCTTGCACCAAAATGGTAATGACTCGTAAATGTAAATTTCATTGAAATCACACGTGTGGAAACACATTAACTTTTTTTTTTTTAAAGAACATAGAAATCAGATGGGTGGATCTTTGTTCAGCAACATTATAAGCAAATCTCATCCAAACTCATTTGGTTATCTTTTGCCGATGGTGTAAACTCATTGACTTTTCTTTTTGTCTCTTTTTTCTTTACCTTTTTTTTTTTTTTTTAAGTAAGAATTATGCATGCGTGTGGCTGTCAGGCTTTAGATATAACAGTGTCACAGAAGGGGTATTTATTATGCCTTCCTCCTAGGATGGGTAATGGTGAGACTAGCCACCTGCATGTGCTCTTGTGCCAAGATTCTTGTCTCTAAGCCCTGAAGCCACATTTTAGCACCACAGACTGTGACCCCAGGGAAAAAAAAACCTTAATAAAAATAGCTGTTATCTCCCAAATACCTACTGGTTTTGTGTTTTTAATTTTTTTTCTCATGCTCATTAAGTGCTTACTATGTGCCAAGCTCCATATTAAGCAATTTACATACATTAATTTAATCTTCACAATAACTTGAGATATTTTTATCCCCATTTTGCAGATAGGAAAACTGAAACCCAGAGGGGTTACACATACATCTCTGATGAGTGCTGAAAGCAGGGTCACTGTCTGGTCTAGAACATGAAGTCTTACTCATGACATGCTTTTTTTTTTTTTTTTTTTTGTGATTTGGGTGAACATTTACAGAGCAAATTCATTTCCTACAGCAGCACACATACATTTTGTCTCATGACAGTGGCTGCAATTTCCCACAAAGCAATAGGCCGCTCCCACTTCCTCCCCATCGTTACATCTTCCCTGTGTCCTTCCCTCCCATTCACTCCTGCCCCCCAAGCTGTCTCCCTATACATACACAGTCCTTCTATTCTCCCATGATTGATGTCTCCAAGGAGTGTATCTACTTAATGTAAATGTTCAGCTCATATGCCTGTCTTTTGTTTGGCTGGAAGCCATGGAGTAAGTTCAGTTCCAGACCTGAAGGGCAGCTGGGGTCATAGTCTCAGGGGTTCCACCAGGCTCTATCAGACCAGCAAACCTGGTTCCTTTTTTTTTTTTAATGATTTTGAGTTTTGTTCCACATTGTTCTCCTACTGTATCCAGGATCTCCTGCATAGATCTCCTATGTAGATCCCCTTCCAAGTGCTTGACAGTGGTGGCCAGACTCATGACATACTTTTTTTCTTTTGTTTTAAATCATTTTATTCAATCCTGAGAAAAACCTAATGAGACAGAATGAGAAGACTGAGGCTCAAAAAGGTTAGACAGTGGCCTCAAGTATGTACAACTAATAAATGTCAAAGCAAGGGCTGTCTTGTTCTAAAGAACATGTTCAAAATTCTTCATGATATAATAAGACCTGCCCTTCTGCCCATTCCCTCTATTGCATTGCTCTTTGGCTGGGGTTGAGGTAGGAAAACTGCACAGTAGTACTGCAGCTGAACTCTATCCCATTCCTGGGAGAATCCTGTTGGAAGTCTGAGGAACTGGCCTGAACCCCTTCTATAGTATCACATCAGTTCTGGGAATAGAGGAAGAAAACAGAGGGAGCCAAGTACCTTTAAATGAACCTTCTTTTTTGAATTAGGTACATTTGGTATTATACACATTCACCCTGTTCATCAAGCTGAAAACAAACAGAAAAAAAAAAAGGTAATGGAGCTTTTTCACTAAGATACAAGATCCTCACACATTAGTCTTACATTTACCCTTGAGGATAAGAATTCTTACTGATAAGAAGAGAGCTATAAAATATGGATACCATGTCTCAAGTATTTAAGGATAAAGCGATAAACATGCAGATGGGGCCATTAATGAACATTAATTGCTTTAAATTAGGTTTTATTGTGCAGTGGGTAAATTGGAAAGTACACATTTGCATTGGTAATAGAAAATTAATTTAAATGCTTCAGGAAGCAAAATATCACCTGATGTGCTCAAACCTGTTATTTGTGATAGACTGAAAAGGAAACTTGAAGGGCAACTGCATATTAAAAAATAAATAAATAAAATCAATTATGCTGGAGGCACACACATGTGTGAACATCCCCTCAGCTTTAAACCTTATGTGGCAACTACATTTGCCCAGGCCAAGAAAGGTCCCAGATGGTGACGGGTTTAAATTACATAGTTACTGCACCATCTTGCAGAAGCATGGTGGTAATGTGATGGTGCACTATAAATCTAGGAGTTATATGGGCCCTCAGGAGGTAATTTGAGCCTTTCTCTTCTCTCCAGAGAGGACATGTTGTCTGGAAATAGTCCAGAACAGATTGTTTCCTTACCCAAGTCTTGTAACTGCTTGGAGGGAAAATGTCACTTCATTCTCCTCCGTGGCCCATTTCCATCTAGGACCCATCAGCACTCATATCAAGGCTCATACTGAGAGACCTTCCCTTCATGTCTTCCCCAGTCTCTCTGTTGTTGTTGTTGTTGTGTTCCTTTCAGTCAGTTGCAACTTATAGAAATCCTACACAACAGACTAGTGTTACCCCATAGGATAAATCGTAAACCTTAACAGGAACAGATCACTCGGCTTTCCTCCCAGGGAGTGGCTGGTGGGTTTGAACCACCAATCTTTCAGTTAACACCTATATATTCTTAGTTAATCTTTTGAAGGATGGTAACCAGAGGATATGAACAATTTGATTATTTTTCAGCTTTCTTATACTTGAATATTATTAAGTGTTTTTCTTTTCTGCTTTTTTTTTTTTTTTAATTTGTATTCATATTATTGTTTTTTTCTGGATCCTGCTCTGAAAGAGATAATGTTTAAAACTAGTCACATTAAATTCTCTAATAAAATGGTTGCATAATGAAGACCTAGCCTAAGGAGACCTGGTGGCACAGAGGTTAAACTTGGTTTCTAACCAGTAGATTGGCTGCTCCATGGGAGAAAGATTGATAGTCTCCTTTGGTAAGGCAGCTTTGGAAACCTTATAGGGTTTCTACTTTGTTCTACAGGGTCACTATGAGTTAGAATCAGCTCCATGGCAATGGGATCCTGAGGCAAACATAGCAGGAAGTTGTCATCAATGCAGAAATAAAGACCTGATGAATTTCTCCCATAAAGATTATAGCCAAGAAAACCCCATGGAGCAGTTCTACATTGTAACACATGGGGTTGACATGAGTTGGAATCAACTCAATGGTAGGTTTAGTTGTCTCATCAAGGTTGTTATATTCACTTATCCAATTGTGATGCTGTTCCTTGAGACTGGGAAAAAGGAGAGAAAAATTATTTTTCACAGGAGAAAAGGGAATCAAGGTTTGAGTGACATAGAATATAGATGTGAGTTGAGCTATGTTAAGGCTAGAGATTTAAATCTGAGGTCCATCAGTATATAGATTATTTTTAAGGCCATGAATTGGTTGAAATCAATCACCTACAGAGTACATGTAGAAAGTGAAGTTAGCATGCAAAGAATTGAGCCGCAGAGCACTTGATATTTAGAAGTTGAGAAAGGAGGATGAACCAGCAAAGAGCACTCAGAAGTGAGGACAGAGCCAGAAATGAAAGAGAAAAATTAGGAGAATATGTTGTCTTGGAAGCCAAATAAAGAAAAAGCTTTAAGCAAATGGGAGTGGTCAACCATGTTGAATGCTACTGACAGGTCAAGTAAAAGAAGATCTTTGTTGGCCTTGACAAAACGTTTTCAGTGGTATAATCGGGGAAGAAGTCTGTTTGAGGTGGATTCAAAAGAGAATGGGAGATAAAAAGCAGAGCTAATGAATATGGAGGTCCTTTTCAGGGAGTTTAGTTTAAAGAAGAACAGAAGAGAGGGCACTAGCACAAGGCAATGTGAGATAAAAAGTATATTTAAAAAAAAATTGGTGTGCAATAATATAACAAGAATGTATACAGCTGCAGTACTGTGTTGTCAGTGATAGTAAGCCGTTATCTATGGGTGGACAGATGGGTGGACAGGCTGAACAATCAGGTATGTCTAGGCAGTGGGTAGTGCCCATGAACATGTATAGGATTGGCAGACAATGTTTCTATTAGTGTATTTGTATGTGCTGTAAGAATGTTCAGGTATATTTTAGAGCTGACAAGGGACAAGGCTGCGGTGACTTCTTGGCCACTGCCAGCTACCTGGAGGGAGTGAGTAGTGGGCCTGTGGGCTCAGGACCACAGTCTCAGGGAACATCAAACTCAGATGTCATAACATACTACACAAAAAACATTGTTCTACATCCTACTTTGGTGTGTAGCAACTGAGGTCTTAAAAGCTTTCAAGTAGCCATCTAGATGCAATGATGGGTCTCTCTTCATTCAGAGCAAAGAAGCATGAAGGAAACCAAAGATGCATGGGAACAATTAGTCCAGTGGACTGGTATACAATGCAATTCTCAGTCTATATGACTATGAGACCAGAAGAACTAGATGGTACCTGACTACCACTGTCAACAGCTCAGAGGGGGATTTATGTGGGAGATCCTTGATAGAGTGGGAGAAATGTGGAACAAAACTCAAAATCATTAAAAAAAAAGACTAGTTTTGCTGGTCTGATAGGGCCTAGTAAGACCCCTGAGACTATAGCCCTTAGCTACCCTTCAGGTTTGGAATTGAATTCAATTCTGTGGCCTCCAGCCAAATAATAGGCATATGGGCTGAGCAGTTACATCTGGTGATACACTACTTAGAGCGGTCAATCATGAGAAAACAGAAGGGCAGTGTTTACATGAGGAGACAGCTTGGGGGACCGGAGTGCATGGGAGGGAGGACACAGGGAAGAAGTAACTATGGGGAGGAAGTGGGAAGAGAGCTGTTACACTGTGGGGAATTGCAATCAATGTAATGAAACAAAATGTGTATGAACTGTTATATGGAAAATGAATTTGCTCTGTAAACTTTCACCCAAATCACAATTTTAAAAAAAGGAAAAAAGAATGTATGCAGGTGGCAATAATTCAGGAAAAGAGAGAAGTGACAATGTCAGAGAAAAACAAATGTTAGAGAGGGTAAGGTATCTAGTACACAAGTGGAGTGTTGATCTTAGATTAATTAGTGCAGAGTTCATCTATGGTTACTGGATGAAATACAGTATATGGGTATAGATAGATACAAGTAGCTTTAGAGATTTTGATTCATCAGTGAAAATACTGAAGTATTCTTTTAATATATTTGAATCAATTTATGTTTCAGATAATCAAACATTTTCTTAATCCTTTGAACAATCCATTGACCCTTGGAAGGGAGTCTATTGTACCAGATGGATAATGACCAGTTAACAGAGATAAAAAATATTTTTCTGCCCAAGAATCTTCTCTATAGCTTCTGCCTGAATGAAGGTGTCTATTGGCAGGAATGCCTTTCTGCTCACCTATGTACAAGCAATTGTCCATGCTTTTGCCCCAGATGCCTTCTTCCTTCAAACTGCCATATATCTAATTTTATTTATTTTGTTGTTATTGAAAATATACACAGCAAAGCATACACCAATTCAAACGTTTCTACATGTACCCCTTAGAGACATTGATTACGTTCTTTGAGTTGTGAAACCATTCTCACAATCATTTCCTGAGTTGTTCCTCCTGCATTAATATAAATTCACTGCCCTCTGAGGTTCTTATCTAATCTTTTGAGTTTCTGGTGTGAATTTGATCCCATGTATATAGTTATTAAAAAAGTGTAATGCTAAAGGCAGACCTTTTTTTTTTTTTTT
>NW_006921704.1:615441-616691 GCF_000298275.1 Orycteropus afer afer | reverse complement strand
CCAAGGTTATCTTCTGTGTCTGTGTTAATTGGTTTCCCTTTTCTTTGTTGAAGAGGGTCTGTGCAATCCTTCTGCCTAGTCCGCCATCTTGCCGGAACTCCAAAGAAATATTTTTGGTTTAAGGTTTAAAGATTATTTCAGAGTAGAAGATTCAGGGGTTCATCCAAACTTCATGGCTCCAGGATGCCTAGACTGCATGAGAATTTGAAATTCTGTTCTGCTTTTCCCCTTTTTGATCATGTTCTCCTATGGAATCTGTGATCAAAATGTTCAGTAATGGTAGCTGAGCACCATCCAGTTCTTCTGGTCTCACGGCCAAGGAAGCAGTTGTTCATGGAGGGAATTATCCACACATTCCATGCCCTCTTTCTTTTCCTGACTCTTCCTCTTTCTCTGTTGTTCCCGGTAAACAGAGATCAATTTTTGTGCCTTGGATGTCGCTTGCAAGCTCCTTCTTTATAACCAAAAACCTAGTGGGATTTGGTTTCATGGTTTTGAGGCTTAAGATCATGGTTTCATGTGATGTCCCAATTATTTAGCCTAGTAACATCGTTTAGTGCTTCTGTTTTACTTCCTAGTTTGATGAGTACTGCCTGGGTTCTTGAAAGCTACCTCTTCTAATAATACAATCACAACTGTCAATCTGTTATGTACCTTTTTTGTCCTCTGTAGTCTCAACTGGTTGCAAGTAGAGCTCTGTTGTGCCAATTATTATGAGATAAACGATGTCTATATAAGTTAATTGCCAGAAATTATCCAAATTCCTGTGGCTCTTCCCAAGAATTCTCCAGGCCACTACTGAGATTAAGTTCCTAAGGTTTTCTGCACAGGCTGCTTTATCCTGTGACCCTGCTGCACTCTCTGCACCCAAAGATTGTGTATGCGCTTTCAGCCAGATGTTGCAGCCCTCCTTGGGGATCCACCACTAATCCTCTTCTCTGGAGTCTTCTTGGCCATGCCTTCTGAAACTTGGAATTAGACCCCCAATGAAACCAAGAGCAGTCTATGCACTTTAGCAGAACATTACTAAAGGCTTGGGGATAATGAAATACACTGCCAGAAAGTAACAAGTAACTATGACTAAAAAGGACCCTCTTTTTTTTTTAATTGTGATTTGGGTGAAAGTTTACAGAGAAAATTCACTTTCCATACAGCAGTTCACATACACTTTGTTTCATGACGTTGACTACAATTTACTCCAATGCAACAGCTCCCCTCCCACTTCCTCCCAATAGTTACCTCTTCCCTGT
>NW_006921704.1:613611-614616 GCF_000298275.1 Orycteropus afer afer | reverse complement strand
AAAATAGGTTTTTTTTTTAATCATAGTAACACCTAAAACCAAAGTAATAGTTATTATTATTATTATTATTATTATTATTAAGCTAAAGGGCATTATATGACTTTTCTGCTCCATCAGCCTCACCTGCAATATTTTCTCCCAGAAGTAGACAATCTCAAATCTTTTTTCTTCTGTCATTTATATCTGTGTTTCTAAATACCCACAGTTTCTTTACATTTTTTCATTACAAATAGTATGCATTGGCTTCATTATATGGAATATGCTGCTTTTGCCCTCTTGTACCTCTTTATACATTCCCATTTCACCCCCAGTACAGATATATTACCAAATGTTTAAATAGTCCATTTCTCCTTTATTCTTACTATGTATTATTCAGTGTTGAGCCACAAAGAAATTATGTTTCCTTTCTTGTACTATATTTTGTTTTACATAGAGCTGAACATTGCTTTGTTTCTTTGCTTAGTTTTTGTACCTGTTACTAATTCATCTCCAAACTTTTCACCAAGATTGCAAACACCTCTCAGTATGGTCGAACATATTAGGTCATCTCTACATCCCACTAGTTTCCTTGGCAACACCTATCCTGATTCAGTCTTAATAGAAAGTAAGCCTCCCTTCTCTTGCCAGAAGAGCAATTACTGCTCAATGAGAGATAGAAAGTGGAAGCAACACAAATGTTTAATCAGTTCTCCAAGGCACAAAGCATCTCTAATTCCTTAGCTTTTTTTGGGTTCAGCAGTGCTCACTCATTCACTTCTTCTTTGCCTATCTCCCATCCCCATTTCTCTCACCACACATCACAGACTTGTATGTAATCACTGTTTTCATAATGTTTGTTGACATATTTTACTTACTATTGCCTCCTCTCCTATTTTCAAAACGAACATTTTTCTGAGATTGTTATTGCTACTAGCTGCCACCAAATTGACTCCAACTCATGGCAACACCATGTGTGCAGAGTAGACCTGCCCCATAGGGTTTTTAACCTTTGTAACCTTTCAGAAG
>NW_006921704.1:596366-613286 GCF_000298275.1 Orycteropus afer afer | reverse complement strand
TTCTTTGGAGCTAAGGCTTGGTTAAGAACGTAAACAAACAAACAAACAAACAAACAAAAAAACTCACACCCTCACATACAAGCACATATTTCTTGAGTATGAATTATAATTTTGTGACTTAACAAAAAAAAAAAAAGAAAAGGAAAAAACCTGTCACTGCCGTCAAGTCAATTCCAACTCATAGTGACCCCTCCTTGGGTTTTTGAGGCAGTATTTCTATGGAAGTAGATTGCCCACTCTTCCTTCCAAGGAGTGACTGGTAGGTTTGAACTGCCAGCCTTCTGGCTAGCCATCAAATGCCTTAGGCACTATGCCACCAGAGTTCCTAAGAGAAATCTAAATCCATATTTGGAGAAAATAAAAAGCTACATTTTCTAAGTTAGAAGAAGAATAATTCTATAATTTTACCCAATTTTCAATACTGAAAGGTAAGTTTTATGTTTTATTTGGAAGATTGGACATTTGGGCTATTTCATTGAATATTAGGCTTCCTTAGGAAAATAAATAGGAGCTCTGGTAGCATAGTGCCTAAGGCACCTGACTGCTAGCCAGAAGGATGGCAGTTCAAATCCACCAGCCACTCCTCAGAAGAAATGTTGGGCAGTCCTACTTCTGTAGTGGTACTGCCTTGGAAACCCAAGGAGGGGTCGCTGTGAGTCAGGGCCAACTCAACGGCAAATAACAACAACAACAACAGGAAAATAAATGGGCATAATGAAATAAAATACAAAATCGTATTTACAGAAGGTAAGAGTCCAACAAAAAGGTTCTTTTCAAATAAAGGAATGGGTTTTTCCAAAGGCAAATCCACTGCTCTGGACAATCTAGATACATCTGCTTCCATCAATAGGAATTACAGTTTTTCCAGTTTCAAAACAATGTAATAGCCAGTCTCCACTTAACAGTAAATTATATGAAAATGTTATAAGAGAAGAAAAAGTGAAGCAGGAGAGATTATTGTAAGGCTAAAATGTTGGTTAGAACCATATTGAAATTAAATCTGAAACAGCTGAAAGGACTAACCTGTCTTTTCAGTTTTCACCAGCCACCCACATGATCTCTCCCTATCCTATTACTTTGTGTGCACACACACTCGACTTTAGATTTTGACTGCCAGTCCAGACTATCCGCTAGTGCATATTCTAGAGTCAGTCAACCTAGTTGGGTAGCTCACTATCTTAGCCCAAGTGAGCAAAGATCTGTCTATCAATTCAGATTTTTATGAAGCAGGAGAAGGGTCTCCAGGCTACCTTAGGGCTCTTAATCATCCTATAGACAGTTACCCACCAATCTCTTGCTTGTCTGTGGTCTAGTCAGAGTCACCTGTATACCACTGACAGCTCAGAGATGCTTCTCACATTGACCTCTACAGAGCCCCTTGAATCTGAAGCCTATTCTACAGGCCCACACAGCATAACTGACATGCTCAGTGTGGTTCCCAACTCTAATACAGTTAAATTAAACAAATGTCTATTTACTGAATTAAATAAAGTTCAATTATTCAAGATATGAATCACTCATGTCAATTTTGGGTAGTACCAGGCTCAAAAAATGTCCTTGATAAATTACTTTATGATTTCTCTTTCTTTCTCAAGAGACTCAGATAACTAATTTTTTGAAGTCCTCATCTCAGATTGTGGTAGTCTACCTCAAAAAGTTTGAGAGCTAAGTCATAATTTTCTAAATTATTTATGAGTGTGTTCTGCAGAAAAGACCAAGAAAAGTTGACAAGTCTTATGAAGTCAAGATAAATGACACCTTCTGCTCTTTTTCATCTATAAGATCCATTACTCTGTCAAAGGAGTAATTTAGATTGCTGTGATCTGTTCCTCAGAAAGTTATTTTGGTTCTTCCAGCACCCTCTCCTTGAATGTGGTGATCACCAGGTTTGGCGCTTAGTTAGAAAATCTCACCAAGTTCACTAGAAATGGGAGAAAAGTCAAGGTCATAGCAAGTAGGAAAAAAGGCTTTATATTTACCTTTATTCAAATACTAACTATATTATGAAAAGTGCAAACAGATTTCTGAGAATAGAGAAAGGGTCAGCCTTATTTCCTATCCTTGGGAAATGTTCAGATTAAAGGAAAAAAAAAAAAAACAACTTGCCACACAATTGGATCTTAAATCCTATTGCATTGAGTTAAAATACAAGGAATGTATTTGTTGTCCTTTTCTGAGATTCAAAGCTTTCTATATTAAAGCAGGTTGTTTGGGTTGGTTTGCATTTTGATAGGATACATTTTCTCTACCAAAAGAGATGAAATAAAATGTGAAATAAGAAATACCATTAAAAGAGGAGCTAAATGAGTCAGGTATCTGTTAATTGTATTGCATTCTTGTTGCATCTGTGCCCCCCCCCACTCACCCACCCTCCCACCCTCTACTTTTTGCCACAGATTTACTATCTAGTTGAGACAAAAACTTCTCTGTAAATGAAAGGTGAATAGGCTGATCTCTCTGCAGCTCTCATTTATATTTATTGGCTTTTACAATCTTTTATGTGTGTGTGTATGTAAGTATAGTAGTTGTTGTTGAAGAAGAAAAATTAAAGTGAAAGAGAAGATTACATATCACTTTCATTCCCTGAACTGTATTTCTTTGTAAAGATGATTTATTTTTGGGGTATTATTAGCAACTCGATGCCCCCATATCACTTTGCACTCAATTTTCTTATATGTCTTATGACATTATGTTGTAAATATATGATTACATCTCTTTTCCCTCCTCTAGAGTTTGACTCATACTAGACTAAAATAAATCTTATTTCAAACTTAAATTAATATTGTACTTGGTGAAAACTTTTATTTATTTATTGTTTCATACTGAGTTCTTTAATTTAGAGAGCTATATTTAGGACTTGGATCTAGGAAATATGGTAATAACACTATTTGTAATACATTATTTCAGTATTCTGGCTAATATGTAAAGCCAGATAAAAGCAATAGTTGCCTTCTCAACCCAAAAGCAACATGAAGAATTGACAAGAATATTGAGTTCTTTGGATTCATATCCTGATTCAACTCATTAATTGAGCACTTACTAATTATTGCACTATCTACTCATTATATGTTTATTTTTCATATGAATTCAGCTATTTGTGCAGTTCTCACAGCATGAGGCAGGTCTACAGAGGGTATGCAGAGAGCAGAACTTCACATGAATACTTTTGTTACTTATAAAACAATTTATTAAAATGTCAACCTGAACTCACCTTTGGTGTAGAGATGATAGGAAAATTACATCTATTTCCTGGGCTGGGGATAGAACTAAAAAAAATCCCTCCTGAATAATTAATTAATGCCTTGGCTCTGCTGTCTTAGTCACCACACCTTCACTCATCTGGCTTGTGCAGCTAAGTTCTTCACCGTTTGCTATTTCACTTCCACATGGCAATGTATCTCTGGGTAGCAGTCTGCTTCCATTTCCATAGTAAACCATTAAATAAGAGCTGCACTCATCTCTGGATTCCTAGCATCATGATATAATGATCAAAAGTGGTCTGATGACTGAACTGGTTAGTTAATTACTTGATTATGAGAAACATGAAGAGTTGCTTAAAATACTCTGTACTCCGAGCAGGCTTGTTGAAGGCCTATAGTAGCATGCCTTGGAGTCCCTACATGGTGCAAGGGGTTAAAACATTCAGTTGCTAACCAAAAGATTGGAGGTTCAAGTCTAGCCAGAAGCACCTTGGAAGAAAGGCCTGGTGATCTACTTTTGAAAAATCAGCCATTGAAAACTCTATGGAGCACCGTTTCTACTCTGATGACTGGAATCACCATGAGTCAGTATTGACTCATGGTTGGCAGCATACCTGCCTGCTTCACTCCAAGAAGCTAGGACAGAGACTTCTCACTATCTCTACCCACCAGCAAATATACAAATTCTTAATGGGCATTTGACTGCTAACCAAAAGGCTAGTGGTTCAAACCCACCAGCTACTCCTCGGAAGGAAGACTGGGCGATGTACTTCCATAGTGATACTGTCTCAGAAATCCAAGCAGGGGTCGCCGTGAGTTGGATCCGACTGGACAGCAATGAGTAATGTAAAACAATTACACAGATACATTCACACACACATATTTGGATATTTTTATATACCCTATAGGGTCGCCATGAATCAGAATTGCTTCAACAGAAATAGGTTTGGTTTTATTTTGATTATTTACTCTCGCATTCCTTATCCCTTGCCACCACTTCTCTTTTGTTTTAGTAGGAGGCACTCACTTGAAATGCCACACTTTTTTGCTTTCTGCCTCCACAACCAACTTCTTCCATGGAGGTCATCCACTGGTTACTGTGGCAACCATGCTGCAGCCAGAAGATTTTTCTTTGCCATTTCTTTATTTGAAGTAGACATCATGCATCCATTCATCTAACATTTAAGGATCTGATATGTGCTGTGATCCTATAATGAGATAAAAAGGCCCAGGAGATTTGGTCCTAATGTGGAGAACATTAGCATCTGTCAGAGAAATTTGGGTGACTTAAGAAATAGAGGTGCCTGAGGTCCCAAAGGCCCTATCTGCCTACCTAAAAGTAGAGATGGTAGAAACATAGGGAAGCAATGTGAGAGAAGGAAAGCGATCCAGCTCTGGATCTGTGAGGAAAGAGACCCTGAACACCAGGCTAGCAGGGCCTCCCACACAAGTTTGCAGCTTGGGAGATGCCCGTGCTCATGGATGGGAGGAAGGCTGCTATGGAATCCCCCAGATTTATGCTAGGGGATTGTTCTCTCCAAGGAATGTATCAACCTCATGTAATGTTCAACTCATATTTCTATCTTTTGTTTGGCTGAAAGCCAAAGGTGTGGGTTCAATTCCAGATCTGAAGGGCAGCTAGGGGCCATAGTCTCAGTGGTTCCACCAGGTTCTATCAGACCAGCAAAACTGGTCCCCCCCCCTTTTTTTTTCCAAATGATTTTGAGTATTGTTCCACATTGTTCTCCCTCTCTATCCAGGATCTCCTACATAGATCCCCTTCTGAGTGGTTGACAGTGGTAGCCGGGCACCATCTAGTTCTTCTGGTCTCATAGTCATATAGACTGTGGATCGCATGGTGTACCAGTCACTAGAACTAATTGTTTCCATGAATCTTTTATTTTCTTCATTTTTCTTTGCCCTGGATAAGGAGAGACCCATCGTTGCATCTAGATGGCTGCTTCCAAGCTTTTAAGATCCCAATTGCTACTCACCAAAGTAGGAGGTGGAACAGTGTTTTGTGTAGCATGTTATGCCAATTGAGCTTGATGTCCCCTGTGACTACGGTCCTGAGCCCAGAGGTTCAACTAGTCACTCCCTCTGGGTAGCTGGATATGATCAAGAAGTGACTACAACCTTGTCCCTAGTCAGCTGTACTATACACCTGGGAATTCTTACAGAACATACCAATACACTTGTAGAACTATTGCTGCCAACCCTATACGTGGTCTTGGGTACACTCCCTGCTGCATAGACATACCAAATAGTTCAGCTTGCCCACCCATCTATGCACCTGTATACCCATGTTTGCCTTCACTGAGAATGCAGTACTGTATGTGTAAAAGGGTCTATCTTTGTTGTCTGCACCTATGATTTTGAGTTTTGTTCCACATTGTTCTCCCACTCTATAGCTGGCTATAGCCAAGAAGTAACTACAATCTTGTCCCTTGTCTGCTCTACTATATACCTGGGAATTCTTCCAGGACATACAAATACACTTGTAGAAACACTGTCTGCCAAACCTATACATGGTCATAGGCACACTCCCCCCTGTATTTCTGTAATTTTTGATGACATCCATCAATCTCGTCACCTCATCACCACATAGGTCAGCAGCAGTGGCACTCCTCACAACCCAAAATACTTTGTACCTCAGAAGAACCCCTGAAACATGGTGTTTTGATTACCTAGTGCCACTCTGACAGGAATATACCACAAATGGGATGGCATTAACAAACAGAAATTTATTCTCTTACAGTTTGGAGGCTTTAAATTCAAGTTCAAAGTGCCAGGCTCTAGGAGCTGGATGAAAGCCCCTCAGCTTTGGGCTTCAGCTCTGCCTCCAGATCCTGGCCCACTGAAACTAGAGGCTTTTCTTCACTCAGAGAGCTGCTGGCTGCTGAGGCTGCCAAGCCCAAGGTTGACAAGTAAAAAGGCACAGTCCTGATGTTACCAAACCACATGGCAGGCCATTAACTTATTAAGTCCATTGTAAGTCCCAAGATCGGTAGAGCATGGAAGGCTGCTGAAACAACCATATGGCTACATGCAGAGTTCAAGGTGCCATAAGCTAGAGACTACCCCCAAGGCTTCTCCTTATATACAGGAAACAGACCACATCCCAAAGGCAGTGACCATGGAGTCGATTGCCAGTCTCATCATGGAGAATAACTACCACCAGCTGCCTAGCCACTTAACCAGGCCCAGCCAAGTTGACACACAAACATAACTACCACACATGGATAAAGTGTAATCTGGCAATCATTATGCACATTTGTAAGCTCTGTGAAATTACTGGACATCTCTGAAATGGGGTAGGAAGAGTTAGTTTAGACTGCTATTAGAGGCTGGTCAGTGGATCGTTCAGGTACCTATGCTGTGGGGATGGACTAAGACCCTTTAGTGCATGCTAAGATTGAGGCAGAACAAAGATGATTCCATTACACAAGTACAAAGCAGAGGTATAGAAAATATGCTAGTGCAAATGACAGAGGTTCACCACCACCTTATTCCTAAAATGTTAGTCTGAAGCTTTTAGTACTATTTTCATGGGCTGCCATAGCCTGATTTGTGAAGTGAAGATTGTAATACTAGATACTAGATTTCCAAGGACACCATACTTCATAAAACTCACTGCTAGAATTCCAGAGATGATGAAAAATAATAGGGAAAATTTGGGAGCCTGTGAGTGTGGTGAGTGATCTCAGGGAAAGAGTGTGATGGCTTTAGAGATACATAAATATGGTTTGGAATGCTTGCTTAACCTTTAACTAGTTTTGTGGTTTTGAATAAGTTATTTACGTTTTTAAGCCTCAGTTTCAAAATATGTGAAGTAGAGGAAACTACCTAATTAATTCTTGTTTTTTTTTTTTTTTCCCACCCTCAACATCCTCAAAATGTACCATGTAGGTGGCTCCTTCCTTTGCCTAGTTGGGATAAGGAACTTTGGTTATATGGGTTCCAGACAATGTTGGCCCTACTAAGAATAACAACACTTGATCATATAAATTTTGTTTGAATTGGTTATGTGCATAAGTATTAGAAGTAAAACTGGGCCCTAAAGTGATCAAGATAAGAATAATTTATTAATAAAGTAGTATGATACCTATTTTCAACCAGTCACCATTGTCAAACCCAGAAAATCGCTGCAGACCGTTCTTTATCTCTCATCCATCACATTCAAATGTTTGACAATACCTTTTCTCCACCCAGTTTCTTCCACTCAGGCCTCTCATGATCTGATCTCTTAGCTTCTGTCGTTCTACCCCACTGCAAACCATTCTGCACCCTCCAGCTCCTAGACTTATCTTTCAAGAAAGTGAAACTGCTCATATCCTTACTTGATTATATCTTTCATTGGTCTTGTTATCCTAGATTAAAGTCCAAACCCCTTGGTTGGGCATATAAATCTCTTTCTTAACCTTATCTCTTTGTAGTGTCATCTCCAGTACATCCTACTGTAGACCTTGTCATTCTAATGAAACAATTTCAAATATATTTTCTTATTAGCACAATATTTCTTAAAAGAAAATGTAATTTAAAGTCTAATGTGTAAAATACATAAAACTGGGCTGCTCTGGCTGTGCTCTAAGGTGGAGGTTTAGAGTCCCAACAGTAGTTACTCCATTTTTCCCACTCCCCTTTCTCCTCCACTGAGAGGTTCTATGTAGTCCTGTTTTTAAACCACTGTTTAAGTCTAGAATGGCTGAACGTGGCCATTTGTTGAGCAGTTCTGTCCTCTTATGCCTTGTCTAGAAATCCCCTTAACTTCTTCCTCTTCTATATTGTCTGTATAAAGCCTCCTTATCCTTTAGTATTCAGTTCAAGTTTTACCTCTGTTGCAAAGCCTGTTCTGACTACCTGGACAAAATTAGAAGGTCGATGTAATATAATCGTTTGTATATATACTAGTCTGTCCCATAGTCTGAGGTGTTGGAGATCAAGGAAAAGGTATTGTTTGTTTTTGTGTCTGGCCCATAGTGGAAACTGTTGGGAACTAATAAAACACAAGTAACATTGCTAATTATTTTTCTACTCTGAAAGCATTAACTAATACACAGTGTTCAGTGCAGATGTTAAAGACATTTGCTATATGCAGAAATAGATGTATTTATGCATATGTATATTGTCCTTTTACCTCCATTAATACATGTTGAATTCATCTGCACTGTGTTTATGCATAAATATTTAGGTAGCATAAGAGCAATGTTTAGCTCATACAATCTTTATCTTTATGCCATTTAATTCCTCTTTATACTCACTGTTTTTTTTTTTTTTTGGATAGCCAGAAGTGGTAGGGAAGATCAGGAGGTGGTGGCAGATGGCTTTTTGTAGGACTGGAAGTGGTAGGGACGGCCGGGAGTGGGAGTGGAGCAGTTTGGAGCAGCTAAGGGAGACAAACTCATCTGTCAGTTTGTCTGCCCCTGGTGGCTTGTGTGTTGTGTGAGGCTTGAGGCTATGCCACCAGTGTTTCAAGTGACAACAGGGTTAGCCTTGGTGGACGGTTTCACCAGAGCTTCCAGCCTAAGGCAGACTCAGAAGAAGTAAGAGGCCATATCCACTTCTCAGAGAATTGGCCAGTGAAAACCTTATAAATAGTGGTGAAACTCTATCTGATATATTACTGAAAAATAGCCCTGAAACATTGTCTGATATAGTGCCAGTCGATGAGGCCACTGAGTCAGAAGGCACTCAAAATATGAATGGGAAAGAGCTGCCTCTTCACAATAGAGTGATCTTAGTGATGTGGATAGAGTAAAGCTTTCAGGACCTCCTTTTGCTGATGTGGCACAACTCAAGATAAGAAACAGGTGCAAATATCCATTAATAATCAGAACATGGAATGTACAAAGTATGAATCTAGGAAAATTGGAAGTTGTCAAAAATGAAATGCAATGCATAAAGATTGATATCCTAGGCATTATTGAGCTGAAATGGACCAGCTTGGGCCATTTTAAATCAACCATATGATCTACTATGCTGGGAATGACAAATTGAAGAGGAATGGCATGGTATTCATCATCACAAAGAATGTTTCAAGATCTATCCTGAAGTACAATTCTGTCAGTGACAGGATAATATCCATACACCTACAAGGAAGACCAGTTAATAGTACTCTTATTCAAATTTACACACCAACCACAAAAGCCAAAGGTGAGGAAATTGAAGATTTTTACCAACTTCTGCAGTCTGAAATTGACAGAACATGCAATCAATATGTGTTAATTATCACTGGTGATTGCAATGCAAAAATTGGAAACAAAGAAGAATCAATGTTAGTTGGAAATATAGTCTTAGTGATAGATGCTGGATATTGCACGGTAGAATTTTGCAAGACCAATGACTTGTTCACCTTTTTCAACAACACAAATGGCAGCTCTACACATGGACTTCACCAGACGGAGTACACAAGAATCAGATTGACTACATCTGTGGCAAAAGGCAATGGAGAAGCTCAATATCTTCAATCCAAACAAGGCCAAGAGATGGCTATAGAACAGACCATCAACTGCTCATACACAAGTTCAAGTTGAAACTGAAGACAATTAAAACAACCTCAAGAGCACCAAAATATGACCTTGATTTTATCCCTTCTGAATTTAGAGACCATCTAAAGAATAGATTTGATGCACTGAACACCAATGACCAAAAACCAGAAGAATTGTGGGATGATATCATGAACATCCATGAAGAAAGCAAAAGATCATTAAAAAGACAGGAAAGAAAGAAAAGACCAAAGTGAATGTCAGAGGAGACTCTGAAACTTGCCCTTGAATGGAGAGTAGCTAAAGCAAATGGGAGAATCAACAGGATAAAATTGCTGAACAGAAGATCTCAAAGAGAAGCTTGAGAAGACAGAGTGAATTATTATAATGAAATATGCCAAGAGTTGGAGTTAGAAAACCAAAAAGGAAGAACATGTTTGGCATTTCTTAAGCTAAAAGAACTGAGGAAAAAATTTAAGCCTCAAATTGCAATATTGAA
Organism: Orycteropus afer afer; assembly: GCF_000298275.1. Taxonomy (NCBI): domain Eukaryota; kingdom Metazoa; phylum Chordata; class Mammalia; order Tubulidentata; family Orycteropodidae; genus Orycteropus; species Orycteropus afer. The sequence goes on along the minus strand of NW_006921704.1, from coordinate 603,102 downwards.
AGATTCCAGAGGCAATATGTTGAATGATGCAGGAAACATCAAAAGAAGATGGATGGAATACACAGAGTCACTATACCAGAAGAACTGGTAGATGATCATCCATTTCAGGAGGTGGCATATGATCAAGAACCAATGGTATTGAAGGAAGAACTCAAAGCTGCACTGAAGGAATTGGCTAAGAATGAGGCTCCAGCAATTGATGGAATACCCAATGAGATGTTTCAACAAATGGATGCCCCTCTGGAGGCACTCACTTGTCTATGCCAGGAAATTTGGAAGACAGCTACCTGGCCAACTGACTGTAAGAGATCCATATTTGTACCCATTCCAAAGAAAGGTGATCCCACAGAATGTGGAAATAATCGAACAATATCATTAATATCGCATGCAAGTAAGATCTTACTGAAGATAATTCAAAAACAGTTGGCAGCAGTATATTGACAGAGAACTTCCAGAAATGCAAGCTGGATTCAGAAGGGGATGTGGAATGAGGGATCTCATAGATGATATCAGATAGATTCTTGGCTGAAAGCAAAGAATACCAGAAAGATGTTTACTTGTGTTTTATTGATTATGCAAAGACATGATTGTGTGGATCATAACCAATTATGGATAACTTTGAGATTAATGGGAATTCCAGAAAACTTGAGTGTATTCATGATGAACCTGTACATAGACAAGGAGGCTGTCATTCAAACACAACAAGGGGATACTGCATGGTTTAAAATCAGGGAGTGAGGACATCAAGGTTGTATCCTTTCACCACACTTATTTAACTTGTATGCTGAGCAAATAATCTGAGAAGCTGGACTTATAGGAAGAAGAACATAGCATTAGGATTGGAGGAAGTCTTATTAACAACCTGTGATATGCAGACAACACAACTTTGCTTGCTGTTCTGATTGCCTAGTGCTGCTCGGAATATACCACACGTGGGATGGCTTGAACAAACAGGAGTTTATTCTCTCACAGTTTGGAGGCCTTAAGTCTGAGTTCAAAGTGCCAGGCTCTAGGGGCTGGGCAAAAGCCCCTCAACCTTGGGCTTCAGCTCTGCCTACTTCTCTCGGCCCACTAAAGCTGGTGGGTTTTCTTTACTCAGACAGCTGCCGGCTGCTGAGGTTGACAAGCCCAAAGTTTTACAAGTAAAAAGACACTGTCCCAATGTTACCAAACCACACAGCAGGCCATTAATTCAAGTCCATTGAAAGTCCCAAGGTAAACAGAGCATGGCAGGCTGCTGAACAATGACATGGCTACATGCAGGGTTCAAGCATGCCATAAGCTAGAGACCATTCCCAAAGCTGTTTCTTATATACAGAAAGCAGAATACATACCCAAAACAGCTACTCAGCTGCTCCAATAGATTCCACCATGGAGTTAATTACCAATCTCACCATGGGGAATAACTACATTCAGCTGCCTAGCCACTCAATTAGGCCCCACCATGTTGACACACAAACTTAAACACCAAACTTGCTGAAAATGAGGATGACTTAGAGCAGTTACTGAGAAAAAATTAAAGACTACAGTCCACAGTATGGATTACACCTCAATATAAAGAAAACAAAAATCCTCCCAACTGGACCAAAAAGCAGCATCATGATAGATGGAGAAAAGATTGAAGTTGTCAAAGACTTCATATTGTTTGGTTGTACAATCAACGCCAGTGGAAGCAGCAGTCAAGACATCAAAAGATATATTGCATTGCACAAATCTTCTACAAAAGACCTCTTTCAAGCACTGAAGAGCAAAGATATCTCCTCGACTACCATGTGCCTAACCCAAGCCATGGTATTTTCAATTGCCTCATATGCACGTGAGAGCTGGACAATGAAAAAGGAATATCAAAGAAGAGTTGATTCTTTTGAGTTGTGGTGGTGGTGAAGAATGCTGAAAGTACCGTGGACTGATAAAAGTACTAACAAATCTGTCCTGGAAGAAGTGCAGCCAGAATGCTCCATGGAAGCGAGAATGGCCAGACTTCATCTCACCTACTTTGGTCATGTTGTCAGAAGGAGCCATTCACCGGAAAAAGGATGTCATACTTGGTAAAGTGGAGGGTCAATGAAAAAGGGGAAGGCCCTCAGCAAGATGGATTGACACAGTGGCTGCAATGATGGGCTCAGGTATAGCAAGGATTGTGGGGCTGGCACAGGGTCGAGCAGTGTTTCGTTCTATTGTGCATAAGGTTGCTATGAGTTGGAGATGACTTGACAACACATAACAACAACAAATATATTCGGCACACTCAGTAAAATCTTGCCTCTTGAAGCTAAATGTTTTATTCCTGTTCTCTGTTTAGTCCATCCTTTGTCCTGTGCAGTTATGTTCAAAGATTTGTAGGAACACAATGATTCTTTGATATGTGCTGAATTACCAGAGGAACTCTAGTTGAAATTGGGCAAAAGGAGGAGAATGGCTTTGACTCCAGGGGCCACTGGTAACTCTTAGAGCATTGACTGCAGTGATGTCACTCCAAAGATCCTGGAGCTGCATATCTGGATTTTATACCTGATACAAAACAGATTTCATAATGGGAAATTATGTTCATTAAGCTAAAGTGCTTAAGGTGAATTCATTGTAGAAACCTTATTACAGGCCAATGAAGGAAGATGTGCTCATATTGATATTTTAAAATAAACAATGGGCTTACTCCTTTTGCCTTTATTGTGATGCAACTTTGCATAAGCTGATGGATTTTTCCCATGTCTTTTGTTAGTAGTAGATGGAAATAATTGCAGAAAATACCCTATTAACATTATTAAAAAGAATCCTTGACACATTTTTCAGAAGCAACTCCATATCCTCCCATTGCCTTTTATAAACAAGAAATTAAATTACATTTAGGGATTCTATGTGAGACTCTTTTCCCTTTTTTTTAGCATATAAGACTGTACATACATTGAATGGAGTCATTTCATGAAGGTGTATTTGATACAACAGTGCTTTTAGGAGGTTTATTTGCATCACATGTGCTAATCTCTGTGCCTTACACATTCAAAGTATCTGCTTATCTTTCTTAATACTGACAGTATGTTAGTAAGAGAAGTGCACTAATACATCATTTACAATATTTGAATGTCAAACACTGGTTCATGCAGCCAGAGTCCAACTATATATAACTGCACCCATTACATCTGTCTTATCTGTGCCTCAGTTGGAAATGTCAATTAAAGAAAGAATTTAATCTCATTAGAAAAGCTCAGTGACAATGCCATTATATTCACATCTATCTGTCAAATTTTGCTTCTCCCCATATTTTGATATTTTAATTAAACCTTGATATGCCTTGGCAGAAACTTTACTGATAGAGACAATCCTCTAAAATAGTCTCCTTTTTATTGTATGATCATTAAGACATAAATACTAGCAGGTATTATTTCATCATTGATTTAATGAATTCATAATGCATAATAAGTCTTTCTATTTTCATCACTTTGCTACAAGCAAATGCTAGCCAAAGCACTGTGGAAACAAAATTAGTAGCCATCCATGCTAATGGATTTTGGTTTATTTGGCTAAGTCAGTATACTCTGTTGTGATACAGTCTTCATTTCTAAGGAATATTCTCTCATAATATATTTAATTTTTATTGGTGTTAATCCGCCACTCCTCTGTCAGTTTGCCTTGCTGTGGTGGCTTGCATGCTGCTGTGAGGCTGGAGGCTATGTCACCAGTATTTGAAATACCAGAAATGTCATCCATGGTGGACAGGTTTCAGCCAAGCTTCCAAAGTAAGACAGACTCAGAAGAAGGAAGGGTCCATCCACTTCTCTAAGAATTGGCCAGTGAAAGCCTTATGGATAGCAATGAAACACTGTCTGGTATATTACTGGAGAACTTTATGAATAGTTCTGAAAACATTGTCCTAGAAGATGAGCCCCTCAGGTCAGAATGCACTCAAAATAAGACTGGGGAAGAGCTGCCTCCTCACAGTACAGCTGACCTTACTGATGTGGGTGGAATAAAGTTTTTGGAACCTCCATTTGCTAATGTGGAACAATTCAAAATGAAAAGAAACAGCTGCAAACATCCATTAATAATTGGAATATGGAATGTACGAGGTATGAATCTAGGAACATTGGAAGTTGTTAAAAATGAAATGGAATGCTTTAAGATCAATATTGTAGGAATTAGTGAGCTGAAAGGGACTGGTTTTGGCCATTTTGAATCTGACAATTGTATGATCTACTGTGCCAGAAATGACAAAATGAAGAGAAATGGTGTGGCATTCATCGTCACAAAGAATGTTTCAAGATTTATCTCAGAGTACAATGATGTCAGTGATAGGGTAATATCCATATGCCTATGGGGAAGACCAGTTACTATTACTATTATTCAAATTTGTGTACTAACCACCAAAGCCAAGGATGAGGTAATTGAAGATTTTTACCAACTTCTGCAGTCTGAAATTGACCAAGCTTGCAATCAAGATGTGTTGATTATCACTGATGATTGAAATGCAAAAGTTGGAAACAAAGAAGAATCATCAGTAGTTGGAAAGTATGGCCTTGGTGATAGAAATAACACTGAAGATCCCATGAAAGAATTTTGTAAGACCAATGACTTACTCATTACAAATACCTTTTTCAACAACATAAACAGCAGCTATACACATGGACTTTGCGAGATAGAATACACAGGAATCAGATCAACTACATCTGTGGAAAAAGGCAATGGAGAAGCTCAGTATCTTTGGCCAAAACAAGGCCAGGAGCTGACTATAGAACATACCATTAACTGCTCATAAGGAAGTTCAAGTTGAAGCTAAAGACAATTAAAACAAGTCCATGAGAGCCAAACTATGACCTTGATTATATCCCTCCTGAATTTGTTGTTGTTGTTGTTATGTGCTGTTGAGTCGGACACAACTCATAGCAACCCATCCTTGGGTTTCCGAGGCAGTATCACTATGGAAGTAGATTGTCCAACCTTCCTTCCAGGATGTGGCTGGTGGGTTTGAACTTCCAGCCTTCTGGTTAGCAGTCAAGTGCCTTAGGCATTATGCTACCAGAGCTCCCCTCCTGAATTTAGAAACCATCTAAAGAATAGATTTGATGCACTGAACACCAATGACCAGAAACGAGAGGAATTGTGGGATGACATCAAGAGCATCATCCATGAAGAAAACCAAAGGACATTAAAAAGACAGGAAAGGAAGAATAGACCACAATGGATGTCAGAAGAGATTGTGAAATTTGCCTTCGAATGGAGAGTAGCTAATGTAAATGGAAGAAATGATAAGATAAAATAGCTGAACAGAAGATTTTAAAGGGCAGCTCAAGAAGACAAAGTCAATTATTATAATGAAATGTGCAAAGGCATGGGGTCGCTATGAGTTGAAGCTGAGTTGATGCACCTAACAACGACCACAACATTGGTGTTAATGGACTATTACTTGTCTTTATAAGAAAGAGATGTAACATTTTCTGTAAGGGGAAAAACACTTTAATAATTATATCAGTGGAAAAACCCAAACAATTCCTGTGTTATTTAACATAATACAACACCAGTGTTTTATTTTAAAGTTTAGAAAAACTTTCCAGTATGAAAATTGCAAATTACACAGAATCTGAAAACAACTGAAATGTGGCTAAGTGGATGGGCTGGAAGGTAGTGTTTGTTTTTAATAGAAGTAGGCATTTCTGGGTTGAATTATTCTGCATGGGTCTCTAATTGAAATGATCTTTATATACTGGGAAATCTAAAAGGTTAAGATGAGAACTAAGTCACTTTCTGTGAGTCCATTAATATTTACTTATCTAGAAACAGCTAAATGGTTGCAATATTGGAGAAAGCAGGCTTAGATAGCTCAGGTTAAACACTGGTTTCACACATAATGTGTTGTCCTAATGACTAAACTATTTTTCTCAGAGTAAAAGTGTCCTATATTCTACTATTTATGACTTCTAGGAAACCAGTTATAATAACTCTCTTTTCTCTTATCTCCTTTTTTTCTTTCATTTTTTCCCCCTTAATGTAATGTTTACTGGTTTCTACATGGATGCTCCAAAAGTGCTTTGTTTTAAATTACATATCTGTATACCTAGAAACACCATGCTTGGGGGACAATATGGGATGTCTAATTTTTAAATTCTTTAAGTGGTTTAGATCTGTAACATTAATATTTGATATCTTCTAACACTTTTGAAATGAAATCTTTGCTTGGAGTCAGCAAAAGCAAATAGGATCAAGGTTGGGAGATTTGTGTGTGTAATTTGAGAGACTTCTTCAAAACTCAAGGCTAAGAACAGAATGCTCAGGGTACACAATTTTGGTGAGGGGCATGAGGACAGGCATTGATCCTAGAAATGGATTCCCTCACAAAGGCAACCTGTTGCTTGAAAGAGAACCAAATTTTGAATGTCTCCTGGCTCTGAAATGTTCCCATTGTGTTGTCATCTCTGCACTTAATATCCTTTCATGCTCTTGACACTTGAACTGACAGCCCTAACCTGTTATCACTGGGTAGTGCAGCTCTCTCTATGACATGAAACGTACAGCTAATTACAATGCATTTCACAGTGGCATATGACAGCAAGAACACCAGCAAAAGAACTATCCAAGCAAGAATTTACTAGATGCATTTAAGAGTTATTTGCCACAACAGTGCCTGTAGAAAAATGCTGTATATATGTGTGTCTATATGCACATGTAGGAACTCTGGTAGCATAGTGCCTAAGGCACTTGACTGCTAACCAGAAGGCTGGTGGTTCAAACCCACCAGCCACTCCTC
>NW_006921704.1:578776-596266 GCF_000298275.1 Orycteropus afer afer | reverse complement strand
AAGGAAGGTTGGGCAATCCTACTTCCGTAGTGATACTGCCTCGGAAACCCAAGGAGGGGTCGCTATGAGTTGGGGCTGACTCAACGGCACATAACAACAACAACAAATATGCACATGTGTACATACATATTTACATAGCATTTATGATTTGGTTCTTTGTCTGAATTTAGCTTGTAGCAAAGACATATGGGTGAAAAAAATGATCAATACATAGAACGAGTATTCAGCACATGACACATAGAAGCGACTGATTTGGTAGTGACTAGGCAGCTCAGAGGGAGCCTGAGTGGCACAGTGGTTAAAGCACTATACTGCTAACCAAAAGGATGGTTTGAACCCATGAGTTGTTCTATGGGAGAAAGATGTGGTAGTCTGCTTCTGTAAAGGTTTACAGCTTTGGAAACCCTATGGAGCAGTTCTATTCTGTCCTGTAGGATCTCTCTGAGTCAGAATTGACTCTACATCAATGGGTTTTGGCATGGCTCAGTGGTTAAAGGGCTTGGCTGCTAACTGAAAAGTCAGTGGTTTGAACCCACCAGTGGCTCCAACGGAGAAAGATGTGGAAGGATGTGGCAGTTTGCTTCCATAAAAATTTACAGCCTGGGAAATCCAATGGGACAGTTCTACTCTGTCCTATAGCATCATTCTATGAGTTGGAACTTGACAGCAGTGAGTTTTGTATTTTTATTGAGCTTGTTCTCTTAATCTGACAATCTTTTATTTATAATACCAAATCAAAAAAAAAAAAAAAAACTCACTGCTGTCGAGTAGGATCTGACTCCTTGGGTTTTCGAGGCAGTATCACGAGGGAAGTAGATTGCCCCGTCTTCCTTCAGAGGAGTGGCTGGTGGCTTTGAATCTCCAGCCTTCTGATTAGCAATCAAATGCCTTAGGTGCTATGCTACCAGAGCTCCCTTATTTTTAATAGATAAGTATTATTTAACCATTATTCTCTTAACCATGATTCCAAAGCAAACCAATTGAAAGTGAAATACGGATAAGTCCCATCATTTTGGCACTGAGTAGACCAGAGGTTTACTATTTTACTAAAGACAAAAAGATTTATCTACAGATTGCTTTTTTTTTTTTTTTTTCTCCTCTCCTCTTCTAAGGGAGTTCTGGTGGTTTTGTCATAAGCACTTTTACATGGTTCTGATTAGTCATTTACCTGGTAGGTCCCATATTGTTGGAGTTGATTCTGACTCGTAGTGATCCACTTTGGGTTCCTGAGGGAGTAAATCTTTAGAGAAGTAGATTGCCCAGTCTTCCTTCCTTCCACGGAGTGGCTAGTGGGTTTGAACCTCCAACCTTCTGGTTAGCAGTCAAATTCCTTAGGCACTATGCCACCAGAGCTCCTTAGACAATACATAATGCATACGGCATTAATTCACTAATTCAATTAACATATACTGAGCATGAACAATCTTTGAGGCATCCTGAGGTGGGATATAATATTCTATAGGGGTGTGAACTATATAATTTATGTCTATACATCTAACAGTGTGTCTACTCCATGTGGGTCTAACTGGGAAAAAAAGTACAAGTATACCACTAATAGATAAATTGCCATATCTCAAACACAGGTACACAACAGGAAAGATGAAAATATTTGCATTTTAGTCTTATCTTTCCTCATTTGCCCAGAATAAATGTTCCAGAATTTATAAGGATCTAAGAATCTTGGTGAAATCCATATTTGTGTCATGTTGTCTAGACTCCCTGCCAAATCGTAGGGGCCAAATAGTAATTCTGAGAATGAGATATTCAAAATACATTTTAGGAGCACAGTTAATGACAGTGACAGACAAAATTGCAGGTATAAAACATCGGGATTATATTTTAAAACTGAAAATAATTTCATTTTTTTGGAGTATACACGTTTCCTCACCTAAGTTATTACTTTCCCATTGGAAAAGTAACCCATCATTAAATTTTCATTTAAGGAGGAAGGTGTTTGCCTGCAGGTACACACAACTTATCATCACTCTTTCTCATTACCTTATATGTCTTCTCCAATTTGGGGTTTCATTTTCCCTACAAACACAGCTTGAAAAGCCTCCTTTCTGCCTGTTTATCCAAGCAAATGATGACCTTTCAAGCTAAGGAAAAAAAAAAAAACAACAAACATTGCATGTGAAAAAAAAAAAAAAATATATATATATATATATATATATATATATGTTATCGATGTGAACACCAGATTGTGATTTACCCCACAGCCATGTTTTTATTCCACTTTAATAATTATAGTTTATTACCTGTGTAAATAGTGCTGAAGTAGCACTTAGTGCAGCTCAAAGGCCAAAGCCATCTAAAAAATGTCTTGAGTTATTGTGGTTTTCTATTGAGTGGAAGGTACTGAACCTATTCAGTGGCTTTAATGTTCTACCATGTATTGGCCACGTATGTCTGAGAAGGATTAATAGTCATTTTGTTGTTGTTGTTGTTATAATTTAGTGCATCTAATAACTTCCATTCATAAGATACTGAATGCACAAGACAGCTCCTTCCCTCAAGAAGCTCATGGTCTGTGCAACCAAATAATAAAATAGAAAAGGCTGGTTGATAAAGCAAATATGCTTAGTCAAGAAAAGTTAAAACGTCATATGTATGTTCCAGGCTTCTCATCATTGCCCATATATAAAATTGTAGTTATGGAGTTTAATTTTGTCATTGTGTAAGCTAACTTAGAAAATAGCTGTATTTCACTCTTGTTGACAGTTGGGACTCACAGTCATATGCTATAGATATATTTTATTGTATATATAGTCTATAGATAGTTTTTCATGATATACCCCATTGTGCAATCTGATGTATGTGATAATCAGATATATTAAAATGTGGGTTTTGGTATTTAATATTCACTAGAGATAAAAGTGCAATTTAATTTATGCATGCTTGCTGCTCTCTTTCCTCCAGGCCCTCTTTTCTCCTTTTTATTAAAGACAAACTGAACAAATTACCAAATATGTATTGAAATAGCCAGAAGAACCTTATGGTTTTCACAAATATGATGGTAAAATGTGGATTTTGTGTATGTATTGGCAGAACAAATATACAAAATAATTCCATTAAAAAAATATGTGCAGAGGGAAAAATTTATATCCTCTACCCTCAGCTAATAAATTGTCTCTAATCCACAGTAGTATATTTGTATGGTTTCCAGGCAGGCTATTAAGTTTTCTTGGGGAGGAAACTACTGAGTTTGGGGTGGTTTTTGTGCTGTAACACATGGTGTTTTCTTTTTTTGTGATTTGGTCACAGTTGGCTGAAAGTCAATTACTTTGAATTTGGGCAACTTATGTTTGTAACACATCTAGACAGGGTAAATTTAAAGAATGACTACAATATGCAAAATGTCTCCAAACATGCTCACAGTTGAGCTCACTTTGGTATTTTAGATTTGTAGGGAATGAAGGGCAGAAATGATTATATATTTCCAACTCACATATCAGCCAATCTCTGAAAATTTGAAGCACTTTCCAACTTTAAAATGATCTGGCAGTGTGCATGTCAATCCAAGAGGCAGTTCACACTGAGCTGTGTATATCTAAACATTATTCTAGATGGTGGGGGGGGTGGCGCGTGGTGGCTAGCAACATTGGGAATAGAGTAGTAAAATGTAAGGGGGATTGTCAGTGACTGAGACCCTCTGCATTCTGTTGTGTGCCATCGAGTCAATTCTGTCTCATAGTGACCCTATAGGACAGAGAAGAACTACACCATAGGGTTTCCTAGGCTGTAAATCTTTATGGCAGCAGACTGCCACATCTTTCTTCTGCAGACCAACTAGTGGGTTTGAACTGCCGACCTTTCAATTAGTAGCTGAGCATTTAACCATTGTCCTATAGGGGATCCTTCTTTCCTGCTCAAACCAAAATAACAAACTCACTGCCATCGAGTCGATTCCGACTCACAGCAACACTCATTGGGTTTCCAAGGTGGTAAAGCTTAACAGAATTAGACTGCCCCATCCTCCTTCCGCAGAGCGGCTAGTGGGGTTGAGCCACTGACCTTCTGGTTAGTGGCCAAATGCCTTATCCACTATGCCACTTGTGCTCCTTTCTGTCCTGCTAGGCACATGGAAAATAACTGGAGACCAAAAAAGGCAATGAAACACAATGTTAAATAGTGCCATGTCTTACTAAATATTGGCTAAAATAGAGAGAGAGAGAGAGACAGAGAGAGAGAGAGAGAGAGAGAGAAGCTTGGTTTCAGCCTTAATTTACATCCTTTGGATAATAGATCTGTGAAAGGAATTGACTATCTCAGGCTCCAGCTTTGTCAACCAAAACCTTTCCCTGGTGGTACTAAGCTAGGCAGTGGGAGATCAGCTAGATGCTGTGCTTTTATGATTTCTAAAAAATGGATTTCTGTTTTCTTTGTGATTTATTTGGTTCCATCCAGCTGGTGGCATGAAGAGTAGGATTAGTTCAGATCAAAGGAATGGCATCTTAGATCAAGGATACTTTCTTCCTTCTGCTTTTAATTGATACACCCACCTTTTCAGGTCTTATGAAGGATGCTTACTTGATAAAGAGGTTTATTCTAACCCTATCTGCTGTCAGTTTCCCAGCCTCTGAATTTAAGTGTCTTTTCATTAATGAGTTTTTCTTGAACTTACGAATCTTTCAGTTGTGTTGGAACTCTTTCTTCTCTAAGGTGATCTGCTTAGCAGGGCAAAATATATTTATCATCTTCATTAAATAAGCTGCCCGTCAATATGCAAAGGACTGCCCCATTTCCTGCCATGTGTCTTTCATCCAGGCATGGGTGACACATTGCTAAGCATATCCCAACAATGATTTTCCAAATCTCATTTACTCTAGACTCTCACATTAAACATCTATCTCACTCCTGTCTGTTTATTTGAGTCCTACTTAAGCTTTAAAATCCAGCTTAAATCTTGCTTCCATGAAGTCTTTTCTATCACTCCAGTCCAAAGAGCCACAATATATTGGCTACCTATTATGTTCCAGGACTGAGCTAGGTACCTGCAAGAAAGTAGGTGCTGAGGCAGTGTAGTGCAGTGGTTATAGGTTCAGACTTTACGGTCTAACCTTGTTCTTTCTGCTACGTACCAACTGTGCGGCCTGGGCAAGTTAATTAACTTCTCTGAGTTAGTTCCATAGCCTGTAAAATGAGGGTACTCAAAGCATCTTCATAGGGTTGATCTTGGTGTCAAATAAAATGACAGATGTAGAGGTTAATACAATGTACATAGCTAGCACTCAGCAAGTTGGTATCATTCTCAATCCTCATTAGGGTTCTAGAATGAAGGTATCAGAACATCTTTCCCAGATAGTAAGTAGAAGAACTAGAATTTAAATTCAAATTGGTTTGGCAATAAATTCTAGGCACTTCTCTACTTCCCATATCTTGTCCTAATCTGAATTCCTGAAGTATTGATCGCTAGCAAGTATTTCACATTTATGATGAACTGTTTTCTGGTATACTTATGTCTACGCTCTATAAACCAAACCCACTGCCATCATATTGTCTGTGACACAAGGGCAAGCATAAATTCCTGACTTGAACTTAGTAAGGGGGTCTCCTAAAAAATGTGTTAATTCGTTGCTTCATCATCAAGATCATTGATTTTGTTTGTAATTGTTTTTTGTAATTGTTTATGTGGTTGATTTACATATAAGAATAAGTGCACTTACTTTGCAAGTATGAAATAAATGCAGTACAACTTTTGGTTCATCATTAGAGAGGGATGTAAAACAAAGGAGGGGAGGGGCTACTTTCTTGACTATACTTTTATATCCACCATTCTGGTGTGGCCAGGGTGGGTGTTTGCCAGTCAGTATAATATTACCTTCAGGTGATGCTGGCACCTCCTGTTTTATTAGAATATTTAGTGTACAGTTTTGGTTTCTTCTTAGCAGAGATAACTTGGCTGTATAATAGACTGGCTGCTTGGTTGATGACTCAAAGGAGAGGGGTAAAAGCAGGGAAAATTGGCCTGTTTTGAGAAAAGGCCTAGGTGACTAGATGTCCTTTAAATTCTCGTGTTTTGAATTTGCAGGGAAGGAAAACAGTGATGGATGGTATGGATAGAAATCACCTCTTATAGATAGACATTGTTAAGTGATAGATTTGACTCAGTCCTTACAAAGGGGGCTTTATTCCATTCCATCCTGAAAATAGCAGGTTTACAAGCATGAATGAATCCTCAAATTAAATGAAATAGAAACTTGAAGGGGAAAAAAAATTATTTTAAGAAATACAGGAAGCAAAAGTCGAAGGACTCTAAACCTTAGGCAAAGTGCAAGCATTCTGGAACATTTGGTTGCATAACTCAGGTAATCATTTATATGCAGACATAGTAGGCAGTGTATGATTTACTATTCAAAATGCAATCAAGTCATCTTTGTTTGATAGATTGATATTTTGAGTTTTCATAACAAAAGCTTTTCTAGACACTATTGCACGACTCTCTTCCGAGTTGGTATTTTGAAACCAGATAATGGGCTATCTCATAAGTACAACACAGTCTTCTCTAGTGTGCTCCCTGGGACCTTCATGGATCATCTGAAATGAAAGTCTTCTCCCAGGCAATACTGAGGGAATGCTCTTGGGTCTGGCATCTTGTAATGTTTACCTCCATTTTACCTGGTCAGAGATTATCCTTCAAGCCCTGTCAAGGATTTCTGACATTGTCAAGATACATTTTTTTTTTAAAACACTTTTCAAAAGTGTCTCTGTGTAGTGACCATTACTCTGCATGTAACTAACTAGGGCTAGGGAAATAAGAAAATTCATCCCTAACATGGAAAAGCTTTGTCACCTGTAAAATGAATACACACAAGAGATATAACAAAATAAAAAGAATGTGGCTTTTATTCTCTTTATTGTCACTGCTCAGCTATTCTAGATTGGCTATCTATTTCAAGGTCACAGCCTTAAAAACTCTATGGAGCAGTTCTACTGTGCACACATGAGGTCACCACGAGTTGGAATTGACTCAACAGCAACTAACAGCAACAGCATTGTCACTGATCAACTATCATAGCTTCCAAACTTTCAATCCATAAATTGGGAATAAAAGCCTACCTAACATATTAATAGGGAGAAATATCAAATTAAAGCATCTAGTACAGTCCTTAGGAGCTCTGGTAGCATAGTGCCTAAGGCACTTGACTGCTAACCAGAAGGCCGGTGGTTCAAACCCATCAGCTACTCCTCGGAAGGAAGGTTGGGCAATCTACTTCCATAGTGATACTGCCTCAGAAACCCAAGGAGGGGTCACTATGAGTCGGGTCTGACTCGACAGCACATAACAACAACAATAGCAACAACAGTACAGTCCTTAGGAGCCCTGATGGCACAAGTGGTTAAGTGCTTGGCTGCTAACCAAAAGGTCAGTGGTTCGAATCCACCAACTACTTCATGAAAGAAAGATGTAGCTGTTGGCTTCTGTAAAGATTACAGCCTAGACAAGCCTATGGGGCAGTTCTACCCTGTTCTATAGGATTGCTTTGGGTCAGAATTGACTTGATGGCAGTGGGTTTGGGTTTTTTGATAGGGAACACTGTCCCTGGCACAAAGCAGGGTCTTAATATTTCCAAGTTCCTTTCCTGTCCTATAGAGAATCTATCATATTGATCATCTATTACTGTGTCTATACAACTGCAAATGCTATATTAGAAAGTAATAAATCAAGACACATGACGGGTAGCCTTTAATGGATCTGCTTCATTTCACATCTCAGCAAAATGTTTATTTCAAATTAATGTGTCCTGACATAAGGAGGGGGTGTTTTCAGCCAAAATATTTAATTTGCAGCTGTCTCATGATTGATAAGTTGTCAGAGGGCCATGTGTAAATGATTGCTCTGGTGACAGGCTACTGAAGATAAGAGATTTAAACTGGAGTATAAAATGTAAGACTGATAACAAGCTTCCATATGCCCTGCTCTCACTCATTTGAACCCTTAATCCATAGTCTCTCCATAATGTTGGTCAATCTAGTGAACCCCATTTTATCCTTTCTTACCCCTGGTAGTCATATATAGAGAACAGAAGGAAAGAACAAGTGGTTGGAATTTAAATAAACATATTCTATTTTAGATTTTTGACTTCATAAGATGGTAAAATGGCCCTAGCATGTTTTGAGAATAGCTGGCCACCTCAGGCAACTTTACTCAGTTTTTACTTTCCTTTTTGGCCTTTTTTCTTTTTTTCCTCTTCATTTCTCTGCCCCCCTCCAATCTTATATCATTGGAACAGCCTGAACACTACTCAGCAGAGAGAAGATATTAAAGAAAAATAGCAAATTTGGTGGCTTTATACTCTAAAGAAATTAACTTTTAAATAAGCACCTGCTTATAACTAATTTTACTCAAGGGACTATTGCATCTCATTTAACTCTTGCCTGAATTGATCACCTGTGGTATTAAGGTTCCTGTGTGATACAAGAGATTTACCCTTGACTGGGAGCTCTAGTGGCATAGTGCCTAAGGCATTTGACAGCTAATCAGAAGGCTGGCAGTTCAAACCCACCAGCCACTCCTCGGAAGAAAGACTAGGCAATCTACTTCCATAGAGATACAACCTCAGAAACCCAAGGAGGGGTCACTATGAGTTGGACTCGACTTGATGGCAGTGAGTTTGTTTTTTTTTGTTTTTGCTAACCTTAGGTTAGCAGTTCAAACCCATCAGCAACACTGAAGAAGAAAAGCCTCTGTAAATCCACTTCACTTCCATGAAGATTACAACCAAGAAAACCCTAAGGGGGCAGGTACTACTCAGTCATGTGGGGTCACCATGAGTAGGAATCAACTCAATGGTAACAACTTTGTTTTTTTGGTTGGTTTTGTTTTTCTTTTAAAAGCCAAGTATCCTGACTCTAAACCAAAAGAAAAGAAAGAAAGAAACTCACTGCTATTGAGTCAGATCCAACTCATAGCGACCTCTCCTTGGGTTTCCGAAGCAGTATCTCTACAGAAGTAGATTTCCCAGTTGTCCAAGGAGTGGCTGGTTGGTTTGAACCACCAGCCTTCTGGTTATAAGTCCAATGCCTTAGGCACTACACCACCAGAGCTCCCTTCAAACATAAACTAGTAGTGAAAGTTAAGCAATGCATCATCAAAGTCACACAGCTTGCATGTGAGAGAAACAGCATCCAAACTGAGCCTAAGTCTACATAAAGTATACTTTTATTTTAACAAGGAGTTCTACTGGCATAGTGGTTAAGGCATTTGGCTGCTAACCAAAAGGTCGGCAGTTCAAACATACAAGCAGCTCCAGGAGGAAAAGATGAGGCAGACTCCTTCTGTAAAGATTTATAGCCTTGAAAACCCCATGGGGCATCTCTATTCTGTCCTATATAGGGTCACTATGAATTGGAATTGACTCCATTGCAGTGTGTTTGGTTTTGATTTCTTATTCCAACTGCCCTAACTGAACTAAATCATGTTTGTAATGACCAAGAGAAAAGTCAATACATAGAATGGTGAAGACTGATCATGCCGGTTAATCAGCTAAGACTGAAATTTCAAAATTACTCAAACAACATATATCTCTAGGAAAGAAATAATTTACTCAATTCTGAAGAATTATTTAGCCTTGAGGGACGTATCCATTTCGTAGTGTATCAAGGACATTTGCAACTATTAAGAGAGAATATGCATTCCTGAGTTTGTTGGGAAGTTTAATCACAGGTTGCTTTCAAAGGGCTTTAGCACATGCTGAAGATGAAAATAATTAAACTACATTATGATTCCATACTGAATGATTCAGCAACATCTATTTCTATATGAATATTAATAATACTTCATAGAATAGCAGATGTTCATTTTTCTTTTCTTTTTCTGGCATAACTATTATTGGTCAAATTAGTAAACAAAAATGTATATTTTTCCATTCATTTATTGACTAATTTTGGTCTCCTATTAATTCCTTTGTGTTTTATTTCTCTTATGTCTTGCTTTCAAATTTATGCAAATCCACTTCCTACTCTCAAAAATTACTGTTCAGGAGAAAATATGCTGCTGCTCCACTGTTGCATTTTCTAATGCTGTCTTTGAGGAACATGGGTCAGTCTATATTTACTAAGCTCATGTTTATGATATTTACCTAAAAAAGGCTATCAGTGGCTTAAAGATATTGATGATCCCTACTTGAAAAGTTAAATTTCACACTCAGGTATGATGACTCCCAATGGTTGGTAGCCATCTATCATTCCAAGTCACAATTTCACTTTTGTTTGCAGATGAAATTCAGTTCTTCTATTACCTCACTTTTACGTGCAAAAGCATGTTTACTGTGCAGGTAATAAGCAAAAAAGCCAAGTGTTTCTGTTTCGTTTGGTGTTTTTATTAAAAATACTAAAATTGATTCCAAGCTCATGATTGAATATAGAATAAATTTCTCTAATGTCAGATATATATGACTTTGCTGTGACTTTTTTTTTTAACTTAGCTAGATTCCTTAGAGTTCCATTGGAGTTATTGTATAATCCAAATTGTTGCAGCTATTTATTCCTGTGGTAAAATGATGATTGGCTATTAGCAGGACTGAGGAAAAAATTAAGCAGAGCTAGTCTGAGACTGTCTGGCTTAAAGTTTAAGGTTAGAACTGAATGCTTTCACACTTGCATGTTCAATCTCTTACCATCTTTCATTTGAGAACTGGCTATTTTCTTGTCACAAAGGCTCCCCTGTAAAGTTCTATAGGCCTACATTTGACCCTTAACTCACATTCACTGCTGTTCTCAGCAACTGTTTATAACCTATAGACCCAAAACTCTAAAGGCAACTGAGCTTAAGTAGTCATAGTCTTTACATATCCATAGGCAGTCATTATTCTCTGTAGTTTTAAACCTTATAGAAAACAAAAGGAGTTTGATATATCAGAACAAAGAACATACACACACAAATATACACTACTCTTCAAGTCTGCACAAAAACATAGACACTTAGAAGCTCAGGATTTGTAGAGTCCTTAAAAGTCTTCTGATCCAAAGTCCTAGCTGTTTGATATTTGATAGCATACCAACTAAAGGCTTAAGTGTGTCCAGCAATGAGAACATCCATCTCATCAAAAGGATACTTTTGTAGGTTTTGTGTTTTTCCCTTCTTTTTAAAAAGTTTTTCCTTATATAGCCAGGTTTTTATTTTTTTCTTAAAAAGATCTCTTTAGATTCTGCCAATCTGTCCTCGTTTACTCCTTTAAGGAAAATACTGAAAACTGCTTTCATGTTCCATGTGAGTCTCCACTAGTTCAACAGTCCCTCATTCCTTTGAACGCAGGACATGTTCTGATTCAATAGGAATAGGAATTGATAGGAAGTCTCATTTGAAGTTGCTCCATTTATCATCACCCCTCTGGGAGGATGATAGCCACTCTCACTCACACACAAAAGCTCTCACACATTGAAGATGAGAATGAGAAATTAGAACAAAGTTTCTGGAGGATAATTTGGCAACCTATAATAAAAGATTTTAAAATATGCTTCTTGGCCCAGTAATTCCTCTCACTGGAGTTTAGCCTGAAGAAGCATTGAGATCTGTACAAAGATCATATACAGTGATGTTCAACACAGCATTATCTATAATAATGATGATAATGAAAACTTGGAAACAGCCTAAAGATCAAAAACTCAGTGGGTTAGTTAAATAATCAGGGCTTTTGGGTCAAAGTGAAAGTCTGAGACTGTATGTTCAGATCCCTTCCTTCATGATAATTTACTAAAATTTAGTAGTATAAATCCACACAGTAAAGAAAATTAGAGGGAGAAGAGTCTATTGGAATGAGAGACTTCAACAAATTTCTAGATGTATCAGTCAGGGTTCATGCAGAAAAACTGAACCAGTAGGAAGTATATATTAAGAGATTTATTGTAAGGAATTGTTTTATACATTGTGTGGTCTGTTAGGCAAGTCTGAAATCTGTGGGGCAGGCTCTTGAGAAGGGCAGGCTGGAACTCTCAGGAACGAACTGAAGCTACAGTGCAGAGGTAGAATTTGTTTTCTCATGGAAGGCCCAGCTCTGTTCTTAAGGCCCTTCATTGATTGAATCAGACCCACTCGAATTATGTAGAGTAATTTCTCTTATTTAAAGGCAACTGATTATTGACTTTAATTACATCTATAGCAGCAACACCGAGGTAAATAGTTAGTCTAGCCAAGGAGTCCTAGTGGCACAGTGGTTAAGGGTTCAGCTACTAAGTGAATTGTTGGTGGTTCAAACTTACCAGCTATTCCACAGGAGAAAGGGGTAGAAGTCTGTTTTTGTACAGATTTACAGCCTTGAAAACCTTATGGGGCAGTTTTTCTCAGTCCTATGGGATCACTGTGAGTCAGAATCGATTTGACGGCAATGGGTTTTTCTAGTCTAGTTAAGTTCCTACATAAAACTGCTTATCACACTGTTATTAGATCCCATTGAGTTGATTTTTGACTCCTAGTAACACCATATGACATAGAACTGCCCCATAGGGTTTTCTTTGCTGTAATTTTTATGGGAGCAGATCACCAGATCTTTCTCCTGTGGAGCTGCTGGGTGGGTTTGAACTACTAGTCTTTTACTTAGCAGCTGAGCACTTAACCATTGCCCTATCAGGTAAAAGATAGAAAATGGATGGAAGAATGTGCACTGATGAATCAAAGAGGAGGAAGCCAAGCACATAATGTACTAACAGAGCTACAGCATCCACAGTCCACATCCACAGACCTGCCTAGCAGTGCTCCAGGAATGGCTCTTAGGACTGCAAAGTAGACAGGGGAGTACATATTTACTGAAGGTCTGTTCATCTCCTCACATCTGTCTTCTTTGTGCTCTTGAATAGTAGCATACAACTAACCTTTATATCTAAGAAAAATATTGGAGAGTTTTTCTCTAAGGAAACAAAACTTTTTTGTTGTTAGCTGTTGTTAGCTGCCATTGTGGTGACCCTCAACTCATGGAGACCCCATGTGTTACAGAGAAGAACTGGCCTATATGGTTTTCTTGCCTGTAATCTTTATGAAAGCAGATAACCAGCCTTTCTTCCTCAGAGCCACTGGATGGATTAAAACTATCAACCTTTAGGTTAGCAGTCCATCACTAACTACTTGTGCCACTTGGGCTCCTATAAATTAAAACTGGCACCTGGGAAGAATTAGGACAGTCAGCATGAGTGTTGGTAGATGGGAGTAAGTTTTTCTTATTTAGCATTTAGGAGAGGATCCTAGTCTGACCTTCAGCTTAGATCTGCTCATTCTAGATGCAAACTAATGAACAAAACCATTCCACACAAACACACCCCTCTCAATTAGCCTCTATTTCTTCCTTCTTAAATATGTGTCCATCAACAGGTGAACAAAATGTGGTACACATATGGGGTCACTATGTGTGAAAAATCAACTCAATGGCACCTAATAACAGTGTGATAGATGTATGTACCAAACAAATTGTGGTATATACATATAATGGGGTATTATTCAGCCATAATGAAAAATGAAGTCCAGATACATGCTATAACATGGATGACCTTGAAAGCATTGTGCTAAGTGAAGTCAGTCAGTCACAAAGTGACAAATGTTGTATGATCCCATTATATAAAATACGTAGACTAGGCAAATGTATAGAGTCCACAGTGTATTACTGATTACAAAGAGCAGGAAGGAATCATTCGTTAGGGAGAACTGAGCTTCTGTTAAGTAAAGGTGAGGGATAGTGCTGATGGTTGAACACCATGATGAATGTAATTAATGTCACTGAACTGTACATATTAAAAATGTCAAAATGTTTTGTTATATATATATTAAAATTACACACACACATACACATATTGCCAATTGGTGGTTAAGAGACTTCAGAAAACCTACAGCAGTAAAACGTGATGAACATAATTAATGTCACTGAATTTTACATGTAAAAAATATTTAATTTTATACACACACACACACACACACATATATATATGTATATTAAATGCACACATATAGATCTCCCATCAGAATCTTTAGACACTTGAGAAAGCCTACAGCAGTAAAATAGAAATAACATATTGGAAAAACTGACCAGAGGGGAAAAAAAATTCAAGAAACAGAAGATAATTTAAAATAGCTACTTTAAAACAACTACTTAAAAATTTAAAAATACATATAAATATCTTTAAATAGCTTAAAATAACTATTTGCCTTTAAACTAAATGTATAAGTATCAGTGGTTTAAATACAACATTCTGTTAGCCAATGCTTATTTTTGGGTGTTGGAGTAACCAGTTATTCATTTGTCTTTGCAATGTTTTTGTATTACCCTTTCTAATATTCTCCAAAGACTAGTTTACTGTTCTTTTTTTAAAAAGTGGATATACAGAAGAAAACACAAAATACCATATGTAGTCTTGTTGATACTGAATAGTGCATCTTTAAAGAGTTCTTGTGATATTGTTGTTAAGGCATTTGGCTGCTAACCAAAAGTTTGGTGGTTCAAATCCACCAGCTTCTCAGTGGAAGAGATGGGATAGTCTGCTTCCATAAAGATTTACAGCCTCGGAAACCCACTGGAATCAGTACGAGTTGGAATTGACTCCTTGGCAGTGAGTTTGATTTGAGTGCAGCTTTATTACATAACCAGGTGGCACAAATATGAATTCATCCAGAGACATCTCAGAAGAAAGTTGTGGTGATCTACTTCTTAAAACTCAACCATTGGAAGCCCTGTGGAGGATAGTTCTATGCTGACACAAACAGGGTCGCCATGAAAAGAAATGGACTCAATGGCAACTGTGTTTGTGTGTTTTTTAATGTACCTCCTTTTAGATACTCTATTTCTACTGGAAAATGGACAACGATTACATTAGCCTTTTTGGTAACAATAGTTATTGCTGAATCCTATTGAGCTTATTGACAATCTAGGCCCCAAACATGTTTTTCACTTGTGTACCTAACACAAGAAGCTCTGGTTGCTCAGTGGTTATAGTATTTGGTGGCTAACCAAAGTCAGCAGTTTGTACCCACCAACCACCCCATGGGAGAAAGATAAGGCAGTCTGCTTCCATAAAAATTTACAGCTTTGGAAACCTCATAGGGCAGTCCTACTCTGTCCTATAGGGTCATTCTGAGTAAAAATCAACTCATTGGTGGTCAGTTGGGTTTTTGTTCTCAAATACCATATCTCCCATGCTCAGTACCTGGGGTTTTATTTTTTGTTTCTTTGCTTATATATTTGTTTGGAGTTTTATCCAAAGCTTTATATTATCTATTTTTAATTATTTTTGTTTGAACAGCCCATCATGTAAATTGTCAATATTTTTGTAGATACTGGTTTTTATCTTAATAAATGAATCTAAATGAATAAATCTGTAAGTCCTAAAGCTAAAAGAAACAACTTGAATCCTTTGCCTTTCATCTTGCTTTGTCTGAGTCTGGGTAGGAGATGAGGAAAAATCATCTATTCTAAGGAGGAAGAGGCCTTAATTCCTCCCTGGCTCCAAAGGGATTGCTTGTCACACTGGAAAAGGTCATTTGCAAAATTGTTTCATTTTGGCCTAAAATAGATGACACATTTCCTCTAGAGCAAATGATTCACCCTTATTTCATTGGGTTTAATACTTAGGCTAGATAATGACTTAATGAGTGTGAATTCCTTACTCACATGAGACAAGGACATTGGGACATCCGGATTTCATTCATCAGAAGAAACATTTGTGAGCTAGTGGAGATCTGTCTCCTGAAACTACGTGGTCACCATTTTTAAGGATGAATGGTTTACTTACAGAGTTGTTTTGATCATCATAATAGGCAGAACAATTTTTTTTTAGCTGATTTTGGGAGAAGAAAGACGTTGGATAATAATCAGCTATTTTAAATAGTTGGGTTGATCTATCAATCAAAATTACCATCTAACAAAAGAAGTACTATACTTACCAAAGTCACAACACTTCTATCATGACAACTGGCATGACATATTATTAAAACCAGCCTTCCACTTTGTTTTCATTGCATCAAAGACACTATCTGCAATTGGAGACAGGTGAAATGTTAATTACTGGTCTGAAGATGTAGAGAATGACTAATCAAATAATGTGGTAGCTCATTGAGATTCTACATTATGTATAGACAAATCCTAATTATGGTATTTAAGAATAAAATTAGAAGAGGCTGGATTTTAAATAACTATTGGAAGTGGTTAAACATACATAGTTAACTTGTCTTAGATTCTTTTTATCCTTTCTGGGCACAAAAATAAAATCTAACACTACACTATCAAGTTCACAGGGCCAGGAAGGAAAGTGAGTCAGAATTTAATACTCAGAGTACTCAACTCTATACTAGGCACATTTAAAAAACAAAAACAAAAAAAACACTGCCATTAAGTCGAAGCCAACTCATAGCAACCCCTTCTTGAGTTTCCAAGGTGGTATCTCCATGGAAGCAGATTGCCCAGGATTTAAAAAGGGAGAGTCCCCATAATCATATTGTCTATAATCTAAAGAAGACAAGGAGGATGGGAGAGATTACATATAAACCAAGGGGAGCTGAAGAAAGCAATACAAACACATTCAATGGATGTAAGAGTCAATGCTGTATAAAGGTGAAGATTGGAATCCCATAGTCAGGTGGGCTCTGAGAGATATGAAAAGGAAGATGATGAGATGAACAGTAAGTATTGTTGTGTAATATCTATGGAGTTATAACATTTAGGTGAAATCAATTAGAGGCAATATTGACTTTTTTGTTCCATTGTAGTTATGGGAAGGAGTCCCAGATATACAAAAGACCATTAGAGAGCATCTACTCTGTTCCTCTTCTGTCAAAACCTGTTTTCAGCCATCTTTTATGACAGGCAAAAGGAATCTAGTTTATCTATAAGGAGTTCCACGACTTTATTGAAAGTCTCCCAGACCTTTCAGGGTGACTATTCTGGCACTTCATGTCCAGAGTGGCCCTTTGGGGACAATGTTTCCATGTAGTTAACTTAGCACTTTTTAAAGGAAATATGCCAATGAATGTGCAAATGAGCCAAAATAATAATTTTAGCAAATCAGATACATTCCTATCATATGTCTTAAAGTTTAACATTGAAATACAGTAGAATGTAGCTAGCACACCCCTTTCTTGCTAGTACCACCTTGGGCATCAGCCCAGCTGTATAAAACCTATTGCTTGTTTCTTTAATACAACCCTACAAAACAAATCACTTGATTTTATGCACAGAAAAAAGAAACTTGCTTATATGTATGGAAAAGAGTGTTCGATCTTTTAATTTCATGACATGTTCCAAGAAAAATGAAACCAAGATTGGATTTAAACCTCTTAAAGCATTTTTTTTTTTTTAAATATCTCACATGAAATACTGTGACTATTCAAGGTCACAAGAAACATTAGGTAGACATAGAGCAAACAAGAGTGAGGGATGAACTTGGAAGTATGCAATCTGGAGAAAGCTCCCTCTCTGCCATTTATTAGTTGCTTGATCAAGGGCAAGTCAATTAAATTTGCTGAGTCTCAGTTTCTACAGCAGGAATGATACACTTGAAAATATTTTTTAAACT
>NW_006921704.1:553364-578676 GCF_000298275.1 Orycteropus afer afer | reverse complement strand
TATTTTTAGAATAATATATAAATAAATATATAAAAATAAATAAATATATAAAATAATAAATATTTAAAAAATATAAAATAGTTTAAAAAATATTCGGAAGGAAGGTTGGGCAATCCTACTTCCGTAGTGATAACTGCCTCGGAAACCTAAGGAGGGGTCGCTATGAGTCGGGGCCGACTCGACGGCAAATAACAACAACAACAACAAATATTTATTATTTTATATTTTTTAAACTTCTAGTTGACAAAGCATAAGATGCCACTATTGTTATTTTCTGCTTAATAACTTTGAGCAATCCCATTCAATTACTCCTTATTTCTTGGTCTCATAATATGAACTCTAGGATTTCTAAGGCCCAGTCCCTTCCAAAGAACCCTGCTGGTGCAATAGTTGAGCACTGGGCTGCTAACTGAAAGATTGGTGGTTCAAACCCACAAGGATCTCTACAGGAGAAAGATGTGGCAGTCTACTTCCATAAAGATGTATAGCCTTCAAAACTGTATGGGGCAGTTCTACTCGGTCCTATAGGGTCATTATCAGTCAGTATCCACTTGATGGCATGGAAAAATTACAATCTTTACCAGATCTAATGTATTCACATATATTGGACATATTTTCTCTCTGAATTGCTTGTATTAACTTTAAAATCAAACCTTAATACTGGGCAGACACTCTGATACAGGAAGAATTTCTACTTCCAAAATAGTGAGTCATATGTATCTGTAAGATAACTTCCACTAAAGACTGACTTTTCTAAATGATCTGTTGACATTGGCATTGCCCACTGTTGGTGCTTTTACTCAGTTTGCTTAAGGCCTGTGTTTAACAAATGACACCAACAACTCTTATGTGTTAACCTAAGAAGCAGCTCTGCTCATCTGCATTTGTTAAGGTTGTGAGAAGAGTAACCAACCTGTAATTTTCTGGTGCATCCTAATTAAAAATGGAGGATGAAAATAATGTTGTGCTCTCATCAGAGGCACTTAGCCTGATTGAGCGCTTACTTTTTGTTCAGCATAAAATTGCTGCAAATATTTTCATGTATCTAAAGTGGGGATAACAAAAAATATGCAGCAAATCCACAGGTATCGATGATGCCACTTACTGACAATTGCTTGATTCTGTTCAGTTTGCTGGGTTTCTTGGGATAATGTCCCTCACTACTGGGGCACTTTACAAAAGAGAATGCTAGCTTCTCTTCTGTTACAAAGGAGCTTGGCTTAAACATGTTGGTTAATACTTGCTCCCAAAGTAACCCCAGTAGGCTATTTATTCTTAATAAATCCTAAATAGCTCCAGCAACTCCACAACTTGCCCTGAAACAAATAGACATCAATAGGTTGTAATATCAGCAGATCAGATGGAATTCTTCACTTGACATTCCTGCAGTGTCTGTCCTGTGTCTCCAGAATAAGTCACAAGCTGGAAGTCCTTTGTTTCTTCACACAAGATCTGGATCTAGTTTGGATAGTGTGTAGGACTCATATCCAAGCTTGCCTGCCCCAAACTTGTTGAGGGCAAGCATCAGTGTTTAAATCACTCCAGTTAATGTGGATCTTCAGATGATAATATTACTAAAAATTAAAAAAGTCATAATTTTGTAAGGACCAAACATCAGAAATTGGGGCTGTTGAATGTATGCAGAATCAATACATCTAGAAATGTAGATTGGATATATAAGGATTGAGATGTTGCTCATGACCTGGGCAGCTTGAAGCCCAGACATTTTGGGGCCTGGGCTGAACAGCAGCTTGAATAAAAACCAGATCCAAGTCATCTGAAGAATTGATGTCATGAGGTTTATCTGAGAGAAGGTATAAAGGAGCAGAATGGAAGTAATGAAAATGAGACACTGGGCCACAGGGAGATTGGAGTCTGAGGCCTGAAAGAGGGAGAAATCCCTCCAAGCTCCAAAGGGCTGAACCTGCAACTGGACTTGATGGGCAAACTGAGGTCTCTATCTGGGATGGGCAAGAACTTGTTAAGGGTCCAAGTTTCCTGGGATGCCATGGGATTACTGCCTCGCATCTTTTCAGAAGCTGCTTAACCAATTTTGTTAAGAAACTGTATTAAGACTTTTGAGACTGCATATGAATCAAGCTAATAACAATTTTTAGAAGTAAAAGTAGCCCATATAAGTATAACCAATAAGTGAGGTTAACTCGTCTGCCAGTTTTTGATTTAAATTCTTCCAGGTGATATGATTCATGGGATACTGTGCATTTTAGCCTGTTTCCCTTCCTGAGACTTTCTGAAATCAGATATCATCTATGTGTGCTGCAAAACTACACTGAGAAGTGATGGCCCTTCTATGGGCCCACATGTCACAGTCCTCTCCATGGCTTATATCCTCAGGGGACTGCTTTGTGCATTCCTTCCCTCCCCAAAGCAAGCCCTGTCCTGCGGCACACAAGCAGCCTAGCAGGCAGGCAGAAAAGCATCCTCTTCCATCAGTCCCAAAGCTGAGAGTTTGCTCTCTGAGTCAGCCTGCGCTGTCACCAATTTAGACAGACAAATATCTATCCACTCTACTCCTAGCCCTCCACCCACCTGCACAGGTGACTGTGGTTGCATTTCCTTTCAAGATGTAGGTGACATCACTAAACTCTTGTTAATGTCACCCAAAGGAAGGTGACAAGGACAGACTTCTCATGAACACTTGCCCACTTTTCATCTTTCCCTCCCCAATATCTGGCTGATTTTCTCCTTTATTACCAGTGTTTTACAGTCCAATCTCATATTTTCCTTTCTGAATAATCTGAAGGTTCCTTTCCTTATTGAATTTTCCACAGACCATAATCTTGAGTTCTCTTTTACACTCTTTACCAATAAGGAAACCATTATATATGTTTCTTTTACTTTAAATATGTCTGAATCCAGAGAGTAGAAAGGAAAGGGGCATGATTCTCTTTGCTCAGAATCATACCCCCAGAAAATGACTGACAGCTGTATGTGGGGTCAGATGTCACATGCAGAGACAAACTGAGGAGCAGACAAAGCATTTGGTAGCCTGGATCTCTGAGCCAAAAAGCATGAAAGAAATTTCTGGAAACTAAATCATCATTGGAAATATAACAGCAAAGAAATCCCTCATATTTACCTGGAAGCTTATCATGTGGCTAAGAAGTATAGGCGGTTAGCTACCTGGGGTCACATGGAGGCTCTCAAGGGACAGGCTTTGATTTAAAAAATCAAGTGGTCAGGTGAACCTCTTTTCAGGGCACTTGGACTATTTCATGGCAGGGTTTTTGTTTTCTGACAGGGTCTATAATGGGGCCAGCACTAAATGCCTCAGAACAAGAAAGATAAAGCTGAAATTACCCCCACATCTCCTTCAATTCCCTACTCTCTGCCTCTCCTACAAATAAATTAATTTAAAAAAATAAATAAATAAAAAGGAGAAGAAGAAATACAGTTAGTTTAGGGGAGCAAAAAATTATTAACCTGCCCAGGATGCTTACATGACTGAGTCTAGATAATTGTCCTCATTCCCACCCCTGCCATGTTTGTGCAATAGAGGAATCTTGAAAGCTTACCTTAACAGCAGTTCTTAAATCTGGCTTTGCATTAGAATCATCTGAGTAGCTTTTTAAAAAATAAAAAAAAAATAGATTTCTAAGCCCCATTTCATACCTACTTTATCAGTCTCTCTTAAGGCTGTGTGTGCCATTGAGTAGATTCCAACCCATAGCAAGCTGTAGGGCAGAGGAGAACTGCCCAGTAGGGTTACCTAGACTGTGATCTTTAAGGGAGCAGACTGCTAGATTTTTCTCCCTGGGATGCTTCAGGCCCATGAATCTGCATTTAAAACCACCTCCTTTTCATGACATTGTGATGCAGCCAGCAGGTTGATTTCAAGGACTAACTCTGCAAGACTACTGAGGTAGAGGCCGGTTGTGGTTCATGTCTCCATCTGGCTCCTGTGTTCATGCACAGGGACCCAGATGCACTGAACAGTTTCTCCTTTGAACTCTGTCTGCTAAGTTTTATAAAGATTCCCTGATGATGCCTTGGGCTCATGGACATATGGAAAGAATCCAGGATTGGTTTATTTCCTTATCTGCTTCCTTTCCCCATAGAGAGCCAAACTAAGCATGCAGTTAAAAACAAAACAAAAACAAAGGCAAACTATTCACTATCAGTCCTCTGAATGAAAATAAATTAATAGTGAACCATCGAAGACCCTCTATTGACCATTAATGATCTAACTGAAGAACTGGACTTAGTGAGGTTTGCTGATGCCATAATCAGTGTCAGTCAATAAAAGTGGCAAAGGAATAAGGGCACTCCAAATGGGCTTTAAAGTTAGGAAATCTAATGAAATAACTCCTGGGGATATTGAATTTGTGAACCTTTCAACCATCCTGCAGAAAAGCACTAAGTGTTGGTGTCATGGGTTTAAGTAAACAGAAGCTAGAAATCATTCTGAGACTTCTGTTTCTCTGTTTGCAATGTGTTTGTGGAAAATGAATAACATTACACTTAGAAGCAGGAGCTCTGGTAGCATAGTGCCTAAGGCACTTGACTGCTAACCAGAAGGCTGGCGGTTCAAACCCACAAGCCACTCCTCGGAAGGAAGGTTGGACAATCCTACTTCCATAGTGATACTGCCTCGGAAACCCAAGGAGGGGTCGCTATGAGTCGGGGCCGACTCGACGGCACATAACAACAACAACAACACTTAGAAGCCACTTTACATTTTCCCCCACAATTACCTGAGTGCAGCTAATGACTTTGGATTAGATTTCTGAAATACTGAGACCATATAGAAATCTGGACCTTGTATTTGCAACATATAACATGGAATTTTCAATATTAGTGTTCTGACTGTCCAAAGCAAAGACTGTCCATCTTGAGAATGCCACAATCTCTTTCTTGGACCTCTTGTCAGGCCAATTGCATCACTGAGGAAAAAATATTATAATTATCTCTTAGAATGAAAGTCAGAGAAAATATTGATGCATGAAAATAAATAACATTATTTAGTTAATAGCATAGATGAAAAGATATGAAAAATAATGTTCAGATACCTCTCCTCATAATCCCATTCCCACTCTCACTCTTTCTTTCTTTATCTCTCCTCCCCTTCTCACTGCCTCTCCTTCTCACACTGTCACACACACAAGAACACATCAAACAACTGCAGTCTCTTTGAGTACAGGAATTGTGTCTTATTCACCTTTGTAACCCTAAGGCCCTGCCTACTAGTCAGCAATCAATTCACGTTTGTCAATGGATTACTCAAGGTGGAAAACTTCTAAGATATCATTTAGTTTGAATATCAGCATGAAGTGGTATATTGAAAGAGAAAGCTCCATCTTCTTCATTACCATTAAAAAAACAAACTGAACGAAACTCACAGCCATCAAGTAGGATCCAACCCCTCTGTGGGTTTCTGAGGTGGTATCACTACAGAAGTAGATTGCCCAGTCTTCCTTCCAGGGAGTGGCTGGTGGGTTTGAACTGCCAGCCTTCTGGTTAGCCTTAGGCACTATGCCACCAGAGCACATATTAACTTGGAAAAAATGTTAAGAAAATAGGAATCTAAAGTCCATGTCCATAACTCCAGCTCTATGCTGCTACTTACATACTTGGGGAGGGAAGGAATGTAAACTGGCTGAGACAATTCTGGTGCATAGTAAATACTCACTTGGCTGCATTTATAAGTTCAGTGATTATTATTCTAATTTTTCCACTACATGGAATAAGCCTACTAAACATACAACTCAAGGTTTTGAAAACTGTGAGGAAAAAATAAATAAATAAAGACAGCCAAATGAAAATAGGATGAAGTATTAAACGGTGTCATCTAAAAATACATTTAGAAAATCAAGCATAAAGCGGATCCCAGCCTGAACCAGCCATGCTCACTTGGGGGCCTGACTCAGCACAGTTCCGCCTGAATGCAGCTGGTAGTCCTCATCGCTCCACTCCCCCAGGCAGGCTTCCTAAGCAAAGCCACCCCCCATCAGCTGACTGCTGCAAGTCCCAGAAACTAAAAGAATAAATCTGGAATGTATCAGGGCTTAACTATTCTCAGTTGAAGGCAAATAACAATGAGGATTCTTTCTATGAGTATATGCAGGACCGGGCAGTGTCTCATTCTGTTTTACATGGGACCACTTAAGTCAGAGGTGACTCTGCTTCTTGTTGTTGTTGCTCTTGTTATATGCCATTGAGTAGGATCTGACTCATAGAGACCCTTCCTTGGGTTTCCAAAGCGCTCTCCCTATGAAAGTAGGTTGCCCAACCTTCCTTCCCATGGAAGGTGACTTCCCAGCACCTAACAATAACAACATACTCAGGTTGGGTAGATAATTCATTCATTGAATTATTTAACAAATATTTAGTAAATACATACTAAGGGACAATGGAAATCAATATAAAAGCCCTGGTGGCATAATGGTTAAATGCTCAGCTAACCCAAAGGTTGGTGGTTCGAAACTACCCAGCAGTTCTATGTGAGAAAAAATCTGGTGATCTGCTTCCATAAACATTTTTATAGAAAAATCTATAAAAGATTTTTATAGCCCCTCTGAGGTATTCTACTGTGTCACACAGGGTCATTGTGAGTCAAAACTTACTAAAAGGTGTCTAACAGCACCAACAAAGTACCAACTCAGTCCTTGTCCTTAGCCCTCTTGTCATGAAGGGAAGTAGGCTGATGCCAGTGTAGAGGGTCCCCGGTGACTAGACCTGCAAACCGTAATGGGACCTAAGTGCTTACTTTTAGCTCCTGAGCAGCTGTTGCCTCTCAAGCAATTGCCATGTAGTGGGTTGAACAGGGTCCCCTGAAAATTCACGCCCATCTGGGAACTCAGAATATAACTTTATTTGGAAATAGGGTCTTAGCAGATGTAATTAGTTAGGATGAGGTCATACTGGATTAGACCCCCCCCCCAAAAAAAAAAAACTATTGCCATCAAGTCAAGTTCTGACTTACAGTGACCTTTTAGGGCAAGTAGAATTGCCTCAAAGGGTTTCCAAGGCTGTAAATCTTTACAAAAGCAGACTGCTTCATCTTTTTTCCTGGGGAGCAGCTGGTGGGTTCAAACTGCTGACC
Organism: Orycteropus afer afer; assembly: GCF_000298275.1. NCBI lineage: Eukaryota > Metazoa > Chordata > Mammalia > Tubulidentata > Orycteropodidae > Orycteropus > Orycteropus afer. The sequence continues at coordinate 571,613 of NW_006921704.1, read as the reverse complement.
TTTTGGTTAGCAGCCAAATGCTTTAACCACTACATCACCAGAATTCCTATGTTACTGGAATAGAGTGGGCCCTAAATCCAATGACTAGTATCTTTATAAGAAAAGAAAAGGACACACAGAGACACACACAGTGAAGAAACTTATAAGCAAAAGTCTGTCTTCTTCTGGAAACTCCACTGAAACCTGTCCACCACAGGTGACCTTCCTGGTATTTGAAACACTAGCGACATAACTTCTAGTATCACAATAATACACAAACCACCACAATATGACAAACTGACAGATGGGTAGTGGCTGTTTAACCATACCTGAGCCTGTATCCCCTAGCTAGCTCAGTCTGAATGACCCACCATCCAACTCCTCAAAGTTTGGCTGCCAGAATAACCAACAATAATGTAATTCTGTGGTGAAAATAAAGTAACTAGGCACTCTAATGATGCATAATACATAAATCCCTAAATAAATGCATAATTTGTGAATAAAGTAATATTGCAGTCATAAAATAATAATAAAAAATGGATAAACATTTTTACACAGAAATGAATCATTCTTTATGTGAAAATATATAAATTTATTAAGTACTTCTCTCTATGAATGTGAAATGTAAGCAATTATGACAAGATGTTCCTCATGTTTGCCAGTCTTCATTTCCTTTGGCTCTTACCATTTTATGTCCTTTTATGTACATCTTAGGTTCCACATTGCATGCATGTATTTTCTTCTTCTGGCTTCTAGGGTATATCTCTATCAAGCCACCATCTGAAGCTTCAATTCAGCACCCACATAGCCATGACTTCTTTGGGGCTACCTTCCCACATATTTCTCATTCTGTCATATGTGGATGTCATCATGTATCTCATTCCAGACATTCTATGTGCTTCCCAACATACTTTGTGCCACATTGTCACTGTGGGTAAGTATTTATTGATCCATGTTTATTTGTGTCCCAACATTAGGTTCTCATACTATGGATTATAGTCAACCTAACCTGTACTATGATCTCTGGTATCTTCTATTTAAAAATCACATTGAATATAATTGCAATGAATTTAATACAGCAGTTAACATTCTATCTGTGAAGTTAGGATTTCTTATTATGATTTTCTGCCCCAGTAGAATATAACATATATAAATTGTGTGAAAATCCAGTTTTCCTGGATAAAAAGTACCTTACTCTAACATGGTACATATGTCTGAAGATATATAAGCTACGAGTGGTCTGATTTTACTTCTGATCTATTGAGTGAGCCAGCACTGATATTTATTTCCTCATTTCACTCACTGACGTATAGATTGTGGATTGTGTGAGGGTTGCCTAGATTCTTTAAAACTGTCTGAATTAATTATTTACTGTGTAGTAAATAGTGCAGAGAATTAAATAGATTTTTTTTAGCACATAAACATTAATGTAAAAGGTACAGACTCATCTCTCCTGGCATCAGTATTTCTGTAGATACTTCTTAATATGGCATCCTCATAAGAACTTAGAGCATCGGTAAAATGGAATAAATTCATTGTATGTTACTAGATGATTTGATGTTGTGAAATTTGTCATGGTGATAGACTCTGTTAGATTGGAATTGCATAAGCTACCTTTCATGGGATGTTGGGCCATCGAAGAAAAAGCATAAGGTCTTTTATTCCAGGGTAGGGGTTGGGGGGTGGTGCTGTGTGTCCAGAAAGCCATAGAGTAAACTAGCCACCATGTCTGTACCTAATGCTGCAATGGAATAGAGAGTGTCAAATGGCAACATTTCCAGCCTAAAAAGAGTTGGCATAACATCCAAATCAATCAAGGTGAATCCATTCTCTTTGTTCATAGACAACTGTTTGATGGCTTCTGAAAGTACCCTACAGTTTTATGGTACTCCTTAGCTAATAAAGACTTCCCAAGAATCTGATGTAAATTCTGGTTCTATGACACCCGCTCCTTCCCCAAATACCCAGTGCATTTCAAGGACTGAGTAGATGTGATTGAGTCTTTTATTCAAAAAATCCATTGAAAATGTCTGTGATTCGAAAGGGAGAGAAGAACAGAAATAGAAACCAATGCCTGTGCAAACGGAATCAAATAGGGTTTTTTAAAACAGCAAATCTTCAAAGCTTATTTTCAGAATAAATTGTCTTCAAAATGACTCCTACTGAGTAACATGAAATAAAAATCCATTTGAGGATATAAAAAGGATGTACCAGCTTTTCTTGTTTGGTACCACAACTTTACTATTGTGAAATGTCATCTTTTTCTATGCTAAATTTTCTAGGCTTTTTTTTTTTTTTTTCTTATGGTGTGATCTTAATGGGATATTTTAAAAATTACACATGTGTCCAAAGCTAGAAAGAAACATTTATAACCATAAGCTTGTAGGCATGCTGGTTATAGAAGTTGTAAAATATAGACTCTTCAAATATTCTATATCTTTCAAAGCCATTGATTGCCATTGATCAAATAGAACTAAACTGCTTTTGAGTTTCCTTGGATCTCTTGCATAAATACATATTGAGGGGCTGTTTTAAATGTCCATTAGATCTTAATGTTTCTCTTTGGAGTCATTACCATTTATCATATGACTGTAAATATAGATTCAGGGATGTTTAAAACACACATTATTTACCTGGCAAGGCTTAATGGCTCCAACAGATGCATTAAAGTCCATTTTTTAACTCCTCTCCAAGAATAGATCCTGAACACCTCCCATATGTGACTTTTATTTTATACCAAGGGAGGAGATTATGCTAGTGAGTTATTTACCCAAAGTCTTAAATAAAATATATTTTCCAAGGCATGTGAGTTCAACAATTTTGTGACTATTTGTAAAAGTAATTTACTTTGAGTGGTGCTTTGGTAGAAGCAGCCAGCCATAGTTTTTCTGGAAATACTTTTTTATAGAGCCTCAAAGGAAAAATGAAAAATTTTCTACCTTCACTGTGAAAAATTATTTTCTTAATATTTATTTTTATGAAGTTACTATACATACATGGTTAAAATAAATGTTTCAGAAGACCCAATGAAAAGTACATATTTAACAGAAGAAAATAGAAACCTCCACCACATGTTTGGTAGCTTAATATAACAGAGATAACATATAAACCAATGGGAGAAAGAATGGGCTATTCAAGAATTGGTGCTGGGATAATTAGTTATTCACAAAGATAAAATTAGAACTTACCTGATTCCATTTCAGGATAGAGATTTCTCAAGGTTCAAAATAGTCCACTGATCTTAAAAGAAAAGATTGACCAATTTGACTATATTAATATTTACACCACCTATATGACAAAATACATCATAAACAAAGTAGAAAGAGAATCTGAAAGGAGATATTTGCAGCATATGTCAGAGCAAAGGATAAACAAGAAGTTATAAATAATTTATACACAAGGCTAAGAAAAAAACAAGCAACATAATGGGAAAATAGGCAAAGGGTGGGAATAAGATAATCACAAAAATCAAAAACACAAATCTCTGATAAACATATGAGAAGATGTTCTACCTTATTAACAATCAGATACATGCAGATAAACAAATCAATGCCATTTTTACCACATCAAATATGCAAAGGAAATGCCAAGAGTTGGCAAATTTCTAATATTTGAAGTAAGTGAGACAAACTGGTAGCAGCAATCTTTCCCCCAGCCCCATATATCATCTATCTATATATTTTTCTTCTTGAATGATAAACTTAGCTCATACATAAATCTGGGAGGAATTGACTGAGTTCCCTGCTTATAGTTTCACAAGCTAAAATTAAGGTGATGGCCCCATGAGCCCTTATCTGGGGCTATGGGAAAGAATCCACTTCCAAGCACATCCAGATTGTTGGCCTCATTGCATTTCTTGGAGTTAGAAAAAAGAGGTTCCATTTCATTCCTGGTTGTCACTCAGATGTCTCTCTCTGCCCCTAAATGTCATCTTTACTTTTCACACATGATCACTTCCACCTTTAAGCTTCAAATCTCTGACCTGTTTTCTGCTAGCAGCTGGAGACTGTGTGGATCATAACAAATTATGGACAACATTGTGAATAAAGGGAATTCTAGACCACTTAATTGTGCTCATGAGGAACCTGTAAATAGACCATGAGGCAGTTGTTTGAACAAAACAAGGGCAACTGAATGGTTCAGGAAAGGTGTGCATCTGGATTGTATCCTTTATAGTTATTCAGTCTTTGTGCTGTGCAAGTAATCTGAGAAGCTGGACTATAGGAAGATGAATGCAGCATCGGAATTGGAGGAAGACTAATGAGATGCAGATAAGACTGTGTTATGCAGATGACACAACCTTTCTTGTTGAAAGTGAGGAAGACCTGAAGTATTTACTGATGAAGATCAGTATGGATTACACCTCAACAGAAAGAAAACAAAAATATTCACAACTGGACCAATAAGCAACATGATGATAAATGGAGAAAAGATTGAAGTTGTCAAGGATTTCATTGTATTTGGATCCACAATCAATGCCCCTAGAAGCAGCAGTCAAAAAAACAACATATTGTATTGGGTAAATCCGCTGCAAAAGACCTCTTTAAAGTGTGAAAGAGCAAAGATGTCACTTTGACGACTAAGGTGCACCTGACTCAAACCATGGTATTTTCAATAGCCTCATATGTCTGTGAGAACTGAACAAGGAATAGAAGACCATATAAGAATTGATGCATTTTAGTTGTGGTGTTGATGATGAGTATTGAACATACCATGGTCTGCTAGAAAAATGAATATATCTGTCTTGGAGGAAGTATAGCTGGAACTTTCCTTAGAAGCTAGAAAGGCCAGACTTCATCTCTTGTACTTTGAACATGTTGTCATAAGGGACCAATCCTGGAGAAGGATATTATGTTTGATAAAGTCAAAGGTCAGTGAAAAAGGGGAAGACCCTTGATGAGTTGGATTGACATAGTGGTTGCAGTAATGGGCTCAAACATGGCAAGAATTGTGAAGATGATACAGAACTGGGCAGATTTAGAGAAAAGTTCTGTTGTACATAGGGTTGTTGAGTTTGAACTACCTCAGTTCTGACTAACAACACCTAACAACAACATCATGTAGAAAATGCATATGTCCTTAAGAACTTCTCTGGAGAGAGAGACAGCCAGAGGGGGGAAAAAAAACAGCACAGGGAAAGTTTTTTGCTTATAAGGACTCCTATGATTAGGTAAGGAGCTCTGGTGGCAAAGTGGTAAGGCATTTGGTTGCTAACCAGAAGATTGGCAGTTCAAACCCACCAGCTGCTCCTTGGGAGAAAGATGAGGCAATCTACTTGTGTAAAGATTTACAGCCTTGGAAACACAATGTGGGTAGCCATGAGTTGGAATCTACTCAATGGCAGTGGGTTTGGGGTTTGGTGATTAGATTAAGACTCACCCAGATAATCTCCATATGTTAAAGTCTACTGGTTTGGGACTTTAATAACATATACAAAATTCCTTTAAAGCAGTTCCTAGATTAATGTTTTGTTGAATAGCTAGGGTATGGGTTATCTTTAGAAATTTTCCTATAATTCTATCTATCCATCTATGTATCTTGCTCTCTGTGTGTGTCTCTCTCCATCTCTCTAAAATCATTTTTCTCTCTAAATCTATTTAGCCATACATCTATCTAAATATCTGCCTATCTTTATGCAATATCATTTCTGTTCTTGTTACAAAAAGCACATAAGGTGGTTTTCAGGATTTAAAGAGACAGCATAGAGCAAAAGTAAAGTGAAAGGAAAAGAAAAACATGAGTGGAGACAATAACTGCTTTTGACCCTTCCATTAGTGTAAGTAACTGGGCCAGGATAAGAGCAACAGTGAGCCATGGAGGTGGTGAACTAAAACCAGACTGTAATGGAAGAATGCCTGGTATTATTTCTCTCCACTCAGGTGATCCTGACATTCAGGAACAGCAGCAAATCAGGATTCTGATGTGTGGAGCTCTGATGGGAAATTACCTGGAAGCTGGGCAGCACAAGAACACCTAGCCTTGTGTGTCTGCAATGTCGGTAACCATCCAAGAGTAATTTGTGAGCAGAGTACACTGCTCAGTTTTGAACCAATAAATCTGCAAAAGTTGTCATCATGAAAGAGAAAGAATGTATAGTTTTATAGAGTATGGACATCTCTGTGCAGATCATATGGCTTAGTTGTCCACTTGCATGAAATAAATCCCCTACAAGGCATCTTGTTGGCTTAGTGTTTATATTGACTGTGACTTGCCACATAGGTAGCATATTAACTCCTCTATAACTGATAGATAATGCTCCAAGAGGGAGCAGGTCCTAGAAAGAATAAGGAATGGCTGGTCTCATATGTGAAGTGCCTTATTTCTCATGCTGTATCCAGTTTTTTTTTTTCTTAATATTTTTTGAGAGTCTCATACACACTACATGCTTTTGCATGAAGAATAACACTTTATCCTCACAGTAACACTGAATGTTGTGTATCTTCATTCCTGTTCTATAGAGGAGTAAATAAAAAGAGATAAGGAAATGGAAATGTAACATATCACATGGCTTCTTGTTGTTATTAGCTGTAATCGAGCTTGCCCCATTCATAGTGACCCCAAGCACAACAGAACAAAACATTGCCCGTTCCTACACCATCCCCATGATTGGCTATGAATCAGACCATTGTGATTCACAGGGTTTTCCTCAGCTGATTTTCAGAAGTAGAACACCAGACCTCTCTCCTTAGTTTATCTTTGTTGGGAAGCTCCACTGAAACCTGTTTAGTATCATAGCAACACACAGGCTGCACTGACACAGTGGTGACTGCACTTGAGGCAAATTGGCAGAACTAGACCCTAAGTCTCTCACAAGGAAGTCGAGAATTCTACCACTGAACCTCTACTTGCCTCCATGTTACATGGCTACTTAACTAAATATTATGCCAGGTACCTCTCATACTTAATTTTATTTATTCCTCACAATAACTCCATGAGGGGGCCTTAGTACTTTCATTTCACAGGTGAAGAAACCAAAACTTATAAATATGATATAACTTGCTTGGTGTCAAGCTAACAGTGATGAACTTGGATTTACCTAGGTGTGTGTGTGTCCTCAAGAACGTCTTTGATGAGAAAGGCAATCAAAGGATTCCTAAGAGGTGCTTTAGAGATTCCACATATGTCTGCCACAAATACCATTTTTATTACATAAGTTAGCTATATATTAAAATTGAAATAAAATACTCTTAACCAAAGAAACCCTTTACCGTCACATCAATTCCAACTCATAGCCACCCCATGTGTTACAGAGTAAAACTGCTCCAGGGGTTTTCTTGGCTGTAATGTTTATGGAAGCAGATTGTCAGGCCTTTCTTCCACAGGGTGGGTTTATGCTCCCAACATTTCGGTTAGTAGTCAAGCACCAACAATTTGTACCACCTAAAGACTAAACCAGGAGCTCTGGTAGCATAGTGCCTAAGGCACTTGACTGCTAACCAGAAGGCTGGTGGTTCAAACCCACCAGCCACTCCTCGGAAGGAAGGTTGGGCAATCTACTTCCGTAGTGATACTGCCTTGGAAACCCAAGGAGGGGTCGCTATGAGTCAGGTCTGACTCAATGGCAAATAACAACAAACCAACCAAAGACTAAACCAGTTTCTTTTTAGCCAGATGTTTCAAAGAGATGTAATAATCCACCTGAAGATTATAGGTTCACCTGGATATCATGAGTCTCCTTCTCTAGCAAAACAAAATCAAGTAGCAAACCTGCTCTTCCACCAAGGTTCCCTGTTTCCGTCCTTCTTGTTACCGCCCTCTCCCTCAGCCTTGCACACACAGCCAGTCACCAACTCCTAGAGATTCCTTAAATCTCCCAATCTGGGTCAGCATCCTAGCTACACTCACTCTCTCATAACACACTGTAGCACTTATTACAATGGTTATTAAATAGTTATCTGTGTAGTCAATTTTGCTTGATGTCTGTCTTCCCCACCAGACTTAAATTGCGTGAGGGTAGCAAATAATTTTTCACCACTCTATCTCTAGTAGTGACTTATTGAATCTATAAATGAATGCTGTGTAGACCTCAGGTCAAACTTTTCTTCCCTGTCTAGTTGAAGAGTATCCTGAGATTACAAATCATGCTGTCATGATGTTAAGGAACTGTTTACAAATTGTGACTCCTTTTCACTATGAGTCAAGATTTTTTTTCTATACTGTAGAACCACCACCACCAACAAAACCAAAGGGGAATAAATTGCATATGGATTTCTATAACAACCAATTTGAAATTTTTAAGTTCATCAAAATAGCCGTATTGTTTGATGGTTTTTATACTAGCCCAGGCTTATACACTCTAAATTTCTCTATGAAATCTTTTCTTAAAAATGGTAACTAAGAATTTCTTACTTCAAGAAGCCAATTAATGTGAGAGCAATGTTTAGTGCGGTTTGAAGACAGCAGAAAAAGCAATTGAGAGCCTATTTTATTTTATGGCTTTTTTTTTTTTTTCTCTGTAATGTTTGTGTTTTGACTTTTAAAATTATTAGGATTTTCATAAATATTTGAACCCTGTGGAAATAATCTCATCAACGTTCTATTTCTAAGCCTATAAAGCAATTACAAGCGTGAAAGTGCTATTTTATTGTAATAAAAAGGAGAGTATTTGTGATATGTGGTTTGTGGTTTATTAAAGCCAGCTTGCTTAGACTTTAAAATGAGTAATTGCCAGTATAATTACTGTTTTACATTATGTGATCTGCACTGGGCTTTTTCTTTGAATCAGTCTGTCTACAGGTTTATGGTGCTTTTGCTTGCAGGACTAAAGAAAGTTTACTTTAATAATTTAGCACCTATGTTATTACCTATAAATGTGAATCTACCTTCCACAAAGTTGTCCTGCAGAGCCTTTGAGTTAGGCCCAAAAGAATACCCACACCTTCTTGACTGCCTTGAGAGTCATGACTGTTATAGGCACATTGCTCCCTGGCCTCATGGGAGCGCTCTCACAACTTCAGTGTCAAAGGCCTGACAATGGTGGAGGGTGTCTTTTGGAGCCCTGGAGGCCAAAGCAGTGGTGTTCGCTCTTGCATTTCCTTATTGCTCATCCTTCCTGACTTTATGGGGACAATGAATGCAGCGATAAAAGAAGTCACTCAGCTTTTGGGACCTATAAGAGATGTCCTGAATAGTCTTAAATTTTGGCTTACTAAACCTCTCCATCTCTAAGTGCCTATAATACATACATTGGTTCTAAGACTCAGGTGTCACTCATTGTGTGTTGCCTTCTGTGGAATTTCCTTTGTTCTGGTAATTTTATCTCACTAAAATAGATTATAAGATCCTTCAGACCAAGATTATCTTCTTCCATTTTGTAGTCCTCAGAATAACTTGCATTTAGTAAGTTGTAAATAAATACAGTAATAGCAAGTCATGGAAACCCTTGGGTTGCTATGAGTCAGAATCAAGCCATCAGCAATGGGTTTGGTTTAAATGCACCTGGTTTTAAGGTGATACAATGGATAAGACTTAGTTGCTAACCGGAAAGTCAGAGATGGAAACCCACTGGCCACTCCATAGAAGAAAATGTGGCAGTCAGCTTCCATAAAGATTTACAGCCAAAATCCTGTGGGGGCAGTTCTACTCTGTCCTATAGGGTTGTTATGAATCTGAACGGACTTGATGGCAACATTTTTTTCCTTTTTTTTTTTTTTTTTTAAATCTACTTGGCTTCTAGTTATCTATGGTTACCACCATGGATTAAACTAATGATAACTTATTTAGTTACTATTTCACTATCCTCTGCTTTTATCCTCATCTTGAAATGGAAAAAAATGCAACTATACTGCAAATGGAAATTTACTCTATTGATAAAACCAAACCAAACTCCAAACTCATAGCCATCAAATTAATTCCAACTCATAGCAAGCACTTTGGGTTTCCAAGGCTGTAAATCTTTACAGAAGCAGACTGCCTCATCTTTCTTCCATAGAGCAGCTGGTGGGTTCGAACCACCATTGTTTTGGCTAGCAACCAAGCGTCTTAACTACTGTACCATCAGAGCTCCTTAAAGCAATGTGGAAATAATTTTTTTTTTTCTTTCCTTTTCTTTATAATCCTTGATTGTCTTCTGGCTCCTAAGATGACAACATAGATGTGCCTTACAATATTTTGAAGTTTGCTGCTCATTTAATATTTTATGTCATTCATATTGCATGTTTAAGGGTGTCATTAAAAGAACAGTTCCCATTAGCACATCTTCATGTTCTTTGTTCATTGTGTATCTTCATAAGAGCTCAAAGACACACTAGTTAATGATTACCACTACAGGAACTGAAGAAAAATCTTATAATTTGTAGAAAGACACCTAGTAAGTAGATCGTGGAGACCTAGAAATGGAATTAATAATCAGACTCTGCAGTAAAGTTTTAAATCCTTCAAAATCCTCTCATGATGATTATCTGAGATGGTATGCTGAGGCTAATGATAATTCCTCTTGTTATCGAAGAACAAGGTGTTTATGTGTTTTTATGGTGCCTATCACCTAAGTGCAAGGACCTTAGATGCATTATTTTAAAACAAGATATAGCATTTTTATGTCCTTACCTGCTTAATGACCTCATATTTGCCTCTGCTATGGCAAGTGGGTGATTTGTGTTACACACAAGAGTCTTCAAGGATTTGCCCACACACAAAGTACTGTCTCTGAGGAACTTTTCTACTATCAAATTGAACTGAGGTAATTAGATGTTTGAATAAACCACAATATTTATCTAATAATAATAATGCCTGGAGCTCTGGTAGCATAGTGGCTAAGACACTTGCCTGCTAACCAGATGGCTGGCGGTTCAAACCCACCAGCCACTCCTTGGAAGGAAGGTTGGGCAATCCTACTTCCATAGTGATACTGCCTCGGAAACCCAAGGAGGGGTCGCTATGAGTTGGGGCCGACTTGACGGCACATAACAACAACAACAACAAGAAATTTGTATTCAAGGAAATTTAAAGACAACCTTTTTATGAAAGAAAACACACATCAGGTATTTACTTATTGAACTAAAGGCAAACGAACAGTCAAGTCACAGAATAATAATAGTATTATAATCCAGATTTATGAATTTTTTAAGACATCCCCAAATACATTCACAGATATTACCTTATTTGATTTTCAGTAGTAGAAAGATTTTTATATAGTCTACAATATCTTGTCTGAATCCGTCAGGACAGATATATTTCTTAAACAAAGATTTCTAGATTTCTAAATGTAATATTGTGCATATACCGTATATTGCATAGCATCCAAAAGTGGTAGATCAATCCCTGTAATCAAACGCATCAATACCGCTCCAGTGAAACTTAAGAATAGTTGCAAAAAATAAGTTAAATAACAAATACAAAGTATCACACATCAGTTTAAATTAGGTCTTGTGGATAGATAATTTAGGAAAAAAACCTTTGATTTTCAGAGATTTGAGGATTTGGAATATTAAGTAAGGGTGTATAGACCTGTTTGAAACACATGTTAATAGCCAAGGTTTGCACTGATGAAAGCCAGAAATATTCTGTAAAAATCATTTATCAATTTCATATATATATATATATATATATATATATATATATATATATATTTAAACCTACAAAACTGGCAATTTGCTGCCCTGCCTCCTATAAAATGTTTTATCTTTCTGTCTCATTTTTGCATTTACAGTTTTTCTCTTCTCAAAAATCTATCCCCAAAGTTCATGATTCTTGTCTTAGGCTGGGTTCTCTAGAGAAGCAAAACCAGTGAAGTTTATATGTGTGTGTGTGTGTGTGTGTGTATATATACACAGACACACATATAAACAGAGAGAGAGAGAGCACTTTATTTCAGGGAAAATGCTCCTGCAATTGTAGGGGCTGGCAAGTCCCAAGTTTGTGGGTCAAACATCAAGCTGGAGGCTTTTTCTCATTCACAGAGTTCTAGGGACTGATGAATCCAAGATTGGCAAGCAGTACAGAAGCTACTGGCTTCAGGGGCTGATGAATCCAAGATCAGCAGGTAAAATGGCAGGCAACTGGTCCATAGGCTGCGAAAACCACGATTCCAATATCGGCAGGCAATACGGCAGGCCACTGGTTCAAGTCCTGATGATGATGAGTCTGGTGCAGGATCCTGAGCAAAAAGTAGAGACCTTTCCCAGAGCTTTTCCATATATACTGGAAGCAGGCTACCTGGAAGGAAACTCCCTTTCAACTAATAGACTGCTCACAGTAGATCTCACCATGGAAGTGATTACATTATATCAGATCTCATCTTGGGGGATGACTACATCATAACTGCTAATACACTTAAAATCATGGACCAGCCAAGTTGACCATAACCTTAACTATCATAACTCTTACATTTTGAATTGTTAACAGTGAAAAGAATATATGCTTTGGAGCCAGACAGACCTAGATTCTAGCTCTGACTTTCAACGATTTGTTGAATGTTGGAACCTCATTTTATTCACCTCAAAAATGTGAAGAATAATATCTACCCTACAGGATTGATGCTCTGGTACCATACTGCCTAAGGCACTTAACTGCTAACCAGAGGGCTGGTGGTTCAAACCCACCAGTCACTCCTCGGAAGGAAGGTTGGGCAATCTACTTCCTTAGTGATACTGCCTCGGAAACCCAAGGAGGGGTCGCTATGGGTTGGGTCCAACTCGATGGCACATAACAACAACAACAACAACAGGATTTATACCCAGAACCCGTTGCTGTCAATTTGATTCTGACTCATACATACCCTATAGGACAGAGTAGAATTGTCCCATACAGTTTTGTGTAATAGAGGAAAAGAGACCTCGGATTCAGACAGGTTCAATAGAGACATTTTTATTAAGCCTTAGACAGGACAAAGACAAAACGAAGACTAGTGCCTAAGGCACTTGACTGCTAACCATAAGGCTGGTGGTTCAAACCCACCAGCCACTCCTCAGAAGGAAGTTTGGGCAATCTACTTCCATAGTGGTACTGCCTTGGAAACCCAAAGAGGGGTCATTATGAGTCAGGTCCGATTCAATGGCAAATGACAACAACATACAGTTTTCTAAGGCTATAATCTGTTTCTGTAAAGATTTACAGAATTTATTCTGTTGGTTTGGTGTTTGAATCTTTCCAGAAGTACACTGTCATATCTTTCTCACACAGAGCAGCTGCTGAGTTCTAACCAATACAGCTGCGTTTTTTTTTTTTTTTTTTAATTGTGATTTGGGTGAAAGTTTACAGGGAAAATTCACTTTCCATACAGCAGTTCACATACACTTTGTCTCATGACATTTACTACAGTGTACCAAATGCAACCTCCCCCCTTCCACTTCTTCCCCATAGTTTCCTCTTCCCTGTGTCCTTCCCTCCTTCCACTTCTTCCCCATAGTTTCTTCTTCCCCGTGTCCTTCCCTCCATGCACTCCTGCCCCCTGAGCTATCTCCCTGTGCATTCACAGCCCTTCTATTTTCCCATGATTGTTCTCTTTAAGGACTGTATCTACCTAGTGTAATGTTTAGCTCATATGCCTGTCTTTTGTTTGGCTGGAAGCCACAGGTGTGGGTTCAATTCTGGACCTGAAGGGAAGCTAGGGGCCATAGTCTCAGTGGTTCCATCAGGCTCTATCAGACCAACAAACTTGGTCCCCCTTTTTTTTTTTTTTTTAAATGATTTTGAGTCTTGTTCCACATTGTTCTCCCTCTCTATCCAGAGTCTCCTACATAGACCCCCCTCTGAGTGGTTGACAGTGGTAGCCGGGCACCATCTTGTTCTTCTGGTCTCATAGTCATATAGACTGAGGATCACATGGTTATAGGCTAAGGATCGCATGGTAACAGCTGCGATATTAACTACTTTCCCACCAGGGTTCTTTGTGCAGTTGTTGTGGCATTGATGTAAGGGTTAAAATATGTGTGTGCACAAAAGTGAATAGCAAAAAGGAGTTTGTGGCAAAGACTGATTTATTGTGTGTACAGTGCCTCTGTTATCCTTTTCTTAGTGGCAGAACCTACTTTTTATCTGGGTGCATGTCATCATTTTTGTTGGATGCTATCAAGTCAGTTCAACTCATAGTGAACAAAATGAAACACTGCCCAGTCCTGCCCCGTCCCTACAATCCCTCTGTGTTTAGCCCATTGTTGCTGCTAGTGTATCAATCTATCTCCTTGAGAGTCTTCCTGTTTTTCACTGGCACTCTACTTTACCAACCATGATGTCCTTCTCCAGGGACTTGTCCAAAGTTTGTGAGACAAAGTCTTGCTATCCTCCCTTCTGAGGAGAATTCTGGCTATGCTTCTTCCAAGACCAATCTATTCATTCTTCTGACAGTCCACAGTACATTCAATATTCTTTGCCAACACCATAATTTAAATGCATCAATTTTTCTATGGTTTTCCTTATACATTGTCGAATTTTCTCATGCCCATGAGGTGACTGAAAATACCATGGCTTGGCTCAGGCACAACTTAGTCCTCAAAGTGACTTCTTTGCTTTAAAGATGTTTTTAAAGAGACCACTTTAAAGATGTCTTTTACAACAAACACAATACTTCTTTGATTTCTTGACTGCTATTTTCATGGGCATTGATTGTGGATCCAAGTAAAATAAAATCCTTGACAACTTCAATCTCTTGTCTGTTTATCATGATGCTGCTTATTGGTTCAGTTGTATTTTTGTTTTCATTATGTTCAGGTGTTATCCATACTGAAGGCTGTAGTCTTTGATCTTCATCAGTAAGTGTTAAGTGTCTTCTTTGGTTTCAGCAAGCTAGGTTATGTCATCTGCGTATCCCAAGCTGTTAGTGAGTATCCCTCCAATCTTGATGCCACATTCTTTTTCATGTAGTTGAGCTTTTTGGATTATTTGCTCAGCATACAGATTGAATAAATATGGTTAAAGGACACAATCCTGACACACTCCTGCCCTGATTTTATACTATTCAGTATCCCCTTGTTCTGTTTGAATGACAGCCTCTTTGTCTATGTTCGGGTTCCACTTGAGCAAGTTAAGTGCTCTGGAATTCCCATTCTTTACAATATTATCCATAATTTGTTATGATACACAAAGTCAAATGCCTTTGCATAGTTAATAAAACACAAGACCTGTGTGCATGTCTACTATAAATAATGACAACATTTCCCAGCCTTCCTTGCAGCTGGGAATAGCTGAGACACACAATTCTACCCAATGAAATGAAAGCAGAAGTGCTATGAGGCATCTTTCAGGAAACCTTCTAAGGACATTATGAGTGTATACCTATTATTGTTTCTTGTGTGTGACTTCCTCTACCCTGGAATTCTCATGTGGTGCTCTAGCAGACATCCATTGAATTATAAAGGGGGCTTTGTCCTAGTGATGGTAGAATGGCGGGCAGGAGGAAACAGAGAAGCTGCCTGATGACATTGTGGAGTGGACACAGCGGCCCTCATCCCCATTGCTGGATTTATTTAATGGGAGAAACAAACTCCTGCCTTTTTAAGCCACTGTTATTTGGAGTTTTTGGAATTTGCAGCTGAACCTAATTCTATCTGATAAATCTTTCAGTAAATGGTTTTCTTGCTCTTGCCTTACAATTTGTCTTTTATTGGCACCCATAAACTATCTGAAAGGTCTTCTGAACGTTCAAGTTTGGGCTTACTAGTTAATTCAGCCTCTCCATACCCTTCTCCTGGCAGGTGCTTTCTTTCTCTCTACTCAACAACACTATCTTGATTTCACTAGCAGTTTGCTGTGTAAGACATTTTACTTTACATGACATTTCTGCTTTATCCTACCTTCATTTCCTGCTGCCTCTTAAAGTTCTTTATCATGGTCTCATCTTAAATTCCTTTAATTCCTATTTTATGATTATGGAGCTCTTTTGATGTTCCATTGTGAAATACTTTACTAAGCTTACTTTTAGCCTCTTAAAATTTCTTCATCACATCTTTTCTTCTTTTCTCTTAGTCTCATTTTTCTATTTTAGAAAAAAAAATATTGTCTTCATTGCTTTATTCCCCTCTTAGGGTCATATTGGCTTCTTCCCAGAAGGCAGTTCAGCTTCAGAAGTTAAGCTCATATATCCTTCACAACACTCCAATGAGATGTAATATGTACACTATGTTAACAGTTATGTATACTTAAAACACAAAAAAACAGTAGTGTATGTTGTATGAGTACACACATATGTGGAAAAAATACATTTAAAAGTTCACTGAGAGGATGCATATGTGTAAAAATGACATGGTGGAGGTGTTTGACCTCCTTGTTTATCTTCAGTAGGTGGTAAGTGGATCACTGCCATCATCAGCCCAAAGCTGATTTCTAGGAGGTAGAGGTCAGACATGTCTCTGCCCTCCAACCTTTTTATCCATCCTGACATCAGCTATCCCTCCCACTCTCTACTTTTCTACTGGGTGTGATAATTAATTGCAATAGCCACACAGAACTCACATACAATATTCATGAATATGGAATTTATTGGAGGAAGTAACAGGTTACAGTTCAGAATCAGAAATGACTCAGGATACAGTTCTTCGATCAAGACAGCTTCTTCTCAGCTGTGAAGCAGGCAGGCCATTCTCTGGTCTTTGCCCTCCCCACACCCAGGGGCCTCTGCCTTGCTCCTGCAAGTGTTACAAAACTCTTTTTTTTTTTTTTTAACTCGACTGATAAGTGCCTGGAAGCACCTTACTCTGCCAGTAAGCCTCCTGCCTGAAGGCACTCAGTATTCTTGCTCCATGGGCCAAGAAGCCCACTGCACCATCTCCAGCAAGTTGGTTAAATCTGTAACTTTTAAAACAGCTTTGCTAGAATTGACATAAAATAAACTATACATATTTAAAGTAAACAATTTGATTAATTTTGATATATAGGTGCACCATGAAACCATCAACACAATCAAGATAGTGGACACCAAAATTTCCTTGTGCCATTTTGTATTCCCTTCCCACCACCATCCTTCCACCCGCACTTTATTTAAATGAAATCATAAAATGAGAAAATATATTTATTCAAGAAAGTATTTGATTTGTATGTGTGTGTCTGTATATATATATATATGAGCTCTGTTAGCATAGTGCCTAAGACACTTGACTGCTAACCAGAAGACTGGCGATTCAAATCCACCAGCCACTCCTCGGAAGGAAGGTTGGGCAATCCTACTGCCATAGTGATACTGCCTCAGAAACCCAAGGAGGGGTCGCTATGAGTTGGGGCTGACTTGACGGCAAATAACAAGAAATATATATATATTTGTAGTCCATATAGACATATAGATATATACATATATGCATATACATATATCTATACACATGTTGTTGTTAGGTGTCATTAAGTCGTCTCTGACTCATAGTGACCCCATGCACAGCAGAAAAAAACACCACCCGGTCCCGTGCCAGCTCCATGATCCTTGCAACACTTGAGCCCATCACCGCAGCCACCATGTCAATCCATCTTGTTGAGGGCCTTCCCCTCTTTCGTCGACCCTCCACCTTACCAAGCATGACATCCTTCTCCAGGGAATGGTCCCTTCTGATAACATGACCAAAGTAGGTGAGACAAAGTCTGGCCATTCTCGCTTCCAAGGAGTATTCGAGCTGCACCTCCTCCAGGACAGATTTGTTAGGTCTTTTAGCAGTTCATGGCACTTTCAACATTCTTTACCAGCACCACAACTCAAAAGCATCAACTTTTCTTCGGTCTTCCTTATTCACTATCCAGCTTTCACATGTGTATGAGGTGATTGAAAATACCATGGCTTATGTCTGGCGTGCCTTAGTCCTCAAGAAGATATCTTTGCTCTTCAGCACTTGAAAGAGGTTCTTTGCAGCTGATTTGCCCAGTGCTATACGTCATCTGATGTCCTGACTGCTGCTTCCATTGGCATCGAATGTAGAACCAAGCAATGTGAAGTCTTTGACAATTTCAATCTTTTTACAACTTCAATCTTTTCTCCATTCATCATGATGCTGCTTATAGGTCCAGTTGTGAGGATATTTGTTTTCTTTATATTGAGATGTAATCCATATTGCAGACTGTATTCTTCAATCTACATCAGTAAGTGCTTCAAGTCATCCTCACTTTCAGCATGCATAGTTGTGTCATTAGCTTATCTCAGGTTGTTAATGATTCTTCCTCCAATCCTAGTGCCATGTTCTTCATATAGTCCAGCTTCTCTGATTATTTGCTCGGCATAGAGATTGAGTAAGTATGGTGAAATGATACAACCCTGACACACTCCTTTCTTAATTTTCAACCACTCAGTGTCCCCTTGTTCTGTTTGAACGACAGCCTCCTGGTCTACGTACAGGTTCCTCATGAGTACAATTAAGTGTT
>NW_006921704.1:548367-549041 GCF_000298275.1 Orycteropus afer afer | reverse complement strand
AGTACTCAAGGAATCTATTTTTTTTATATACTTCAGAAATTAGCTCAATCCAGGTTATGATGCAGATTAAAAAGAAGAAGAAAGGCAAAATATCAAATTACTATAGATATTCTTCAACTTTAATATTGATCAGTTTTGAAGAACTCATTATACCCCTCTTTAATTCCTATTGGGAGCTCTGGTGGTGCAATTTTTTAGTTCCTATAGGAGCTCTGGTAGCATACTACGGTAGTAGTGCCTAAGGCACTTGACTGCTAACCAGAAGACTGGTGATTCAAACCCACCAGCCACTCCTGGGAAGGAAGGTTGGGCCATCAGTGATACCACCTCGGAAATCCAAGGAGGGGTCGCTATGAGTCGGGTCCGATTCCATGGCACACAACAACAATAACACAACAACATAGTAACCACATGTGACAGAATAGAACTGCCATAGGGTTTTTTTGGCCTTAGTCTTTATGGGAACAAATGTCCACGTGTTTCTGCCGTGGAGCCTCTGAGTGGGTAAACCTCCAACCTTCCCATTCTCAGCTGAATGCTTAACTGTTGAGCCACCAGGGCTCCCAGCTTGGGCACTGAATTTCTTCTTAGATTAGATAAATATTAGAAGAGCTACACTGGCTCACCAGATCATCAGTTTGTTTTATCCAGTTGAGCTTAGCTCTCCATAATCC
>NW_006921704.1:538900-548267 GCF_000298275.1 Orycteropus afer afer | reverse complement strand
ATGATCCACACAATCAAATGCTTTTGCATAGTCAATAAAACACAAGTAAACATCTTTCTGTATTTTTTGCTTTGGTCCTTCTGACATCAGTAAGATATCCCTCATTCCACATCCTCTTCGGAATCTGCTTGGATTTCTGGAAGTTCTCTGTCAGTATACTGCTGCACCTGTTTTTCAATTATCTTCAATAAGATTTTACTTGCATGAGATATTAATGATATTGTTTAATAATTTCCACATTCTGTGGGATCACCTTTTTTAGGAATGGGTACAAATATGGATCTCTTCCAGTCAGTTGGCCATGTAGCTATCTTCCAAATCTTTCGGCATAGCCGAGTGAATGCCTCCAGCAGAGCATGTTTGTTGAACCATCTCAATGGGTATTCCCTCAATTCCTGGAGCCTTGTTCTTTGCCATTTCCTTAAGTGCAGCTTTGACTTCTTCCTTCAATACCATTGGTTCTTCTTCATATGTCACTTTCTGAAATAGACGAAGATTGACTAGGTCTTTTTGGTACAATGATTCTGTGTATTCCTTCCATCTTCTTTTGATCCTGTGGCTCTTTCTCATCCCTAGCTTGGCATTTTTCAAGCTGAAAGAACTGAGGAAAAAAAGTAAGCCTCAAGTTGCAATACTGAAAGATCCTATGGGCAAAATATTGAATGATGCAAGAAGCATCAAAAGAAGACATACATATACATATTGTGCTATAGTAAATCACCTGGTATGGCTTTTCTAGCCATAAGTCTTTGTAAACTCCATGGTGGAATTTGCTATGAGAAACTGAGTAGCTCCTGATTGTTAAAATCATCCACCTGGGGTATTTCTGTGGGAGCAGCACAAGTAATGTTCTGGGAAGTTCACTCTCTCTCTCTCAGGTGCTTAGAATTCTGATATTATGATTGGTTAGTTTGGCCACTCTGCCAGGCTCAAAAGGGGGCCTCATAGAGGCAGAAGAAATCTCTCTAACTGCTGGCTGAGAAGGATGTGCTGCTGAAAGAGGCATGCACTCCTGAGAAACATGCACTGCTGGGGAAAGAGACACAAGAGACACACATTGCTGAGTGAGAAACAAAGGGACACACAATGCTGGGAGAGAGACTGTGAGAGACTGTTGGCTGAGAGATGGCGGGCTGAGAGAGACTGAGCATTTTTCCTGAACTTCAATTGTAGCCTGGTGCTTCCCTAATAACCCCGTAATCTGTGAGTTCTGTGTGGCCACTGCAGTGAAATATTGAACCCATCAGAAAGGTGGTGAATCCTGCGGGAGGAAAGGTTAATATCAGAATTGGTGAAAGGGCTGGAGGCAGCATGTCTGGGCTCCCAGGAATAGGCCTTGGGCTACTGATGGTAATTCTGTCTTCTTGTGGGTTTAGAGGAGGTTGGAAGATGTGGCCTCCTTTCCTATTTAGTACATATATATATACTAAATATATATGTATATATATGTATGTATATGAATATATATATATATATATGTTATTAGATGTTGTCAAGTTGGTTCATAGCAACCCTATGAACCACTGAATGAAACACTGCCCAACCCTGTGCCATCCTCACAATTGTTGGTGCCTTTGAGCTCATTGTTGCAGCTACTGTCCTCATTGAAGGACTTCCTCTTTTTCACTGATCTTCTCTCAAGCATCATGTCCTTCTTTGGGGACAATAACATGTCCAAAGAATGTAACACAAAGTCTCACTATCCTTGCTTCTCAGGAGCATTCTGTATGTACTTATTCCAAGACTGTTTGTTCTTCTACCAGACTATAGAATGTTCAACATTCTTTGCAATGCCATAGTTCCAATCCATCAATTCTTCTTTAGTCTTCCTTCTTCCTTGTCCAGCTTTTGCATACTTATGAGGAAATTGAAAATGCCATGGCTTGGCTCAGGCCCATCTTAGTCCTTAAAGTGTCATCTTTGCTTTATAACACTTTGAATAGGTCCTTTGCAGTAGATTTGCCCAAAGCAATAAATCCTTTGATTTCCTAACTGCTGCTTCCATGGGTATAGATTATGGATCTAAATAAAATGAAATATTTAACAATTTCAGTATTCTCTGCATTTATCAAAATGTTGCTTATGTGTCCAGTTGTAAGGACTTTTGTTTTCTTTATGTTGAGGTGTAATCAAGACTGAAGGCTGTAGTCTGATTTTTATCAGTAAGTGCTTCAAGTCCTCTTCAACTCCACTACATATACATATATACATATATATCTCTAATATTTTATGCATATCTATACTCTATGCATAATTATTATGAGTTTCATCCATAGTCATTTTTTTTTTAATTTTTACTGTGATTTGTGTGACAGTTTACAGAGCAAATTCATTTCCCATACAGCAGTTCATATACACTTTGTCTCATGACATTGATTGCAATTTACTACAATACAACACCTCTCTTCCCACTTCCTCCCCATAGTTACCTCTTCCCTGTGTCCTTCCCTCCATGCACTCTTGCCCCCTGAGCTGTCTCTGAGTATATGCAGACCTTCTGTTCTCCCATGATTGATCTCTACAAGGAGTGTATCTACCTAGTATAAATGTTCAGCTCATATGCTTATCTTTTGTTTGGCTGAAAGCCACAAGAATGGGTTCAGTTCTAGACCTGAAGGGCAGCTAAGGGCCATAGGCTCAGTGGTTCCATCACGCTCTACCACACCAGTGAAACTGGTTCTTTTTTTTTTCTTTTTTAATTGTGAGTTTTGTTCCTCACTGTTCTCCCTCTCTATCCAGGATCTCCTGCAGAGATCCCCCTCCATGTGGTTGACAGTGGTAGCTGGACACGATCTAGTTGTTCTGGTCTCATAGTCATATAGGCTGAGGATTGCATGGTCTACCAGTCCCTTGGACTAATTGTTTCCATGCATCTTTGGTTTTCTTTATTCTTCTTTGCTCTGGATGAGGAGAACCCCATCGTTGCATCTACATGGCCATTTGAAAGCTTTTAAGATCCCCGTTGCTGCTCGCCAAACTAGGATGTGGAACAATGTTTTTGTGTAGTATGTTGTGCCAATTGAGCTTAATGTCCCCTGCAACCAAGGTCCTGAGCCCACCAGTCCAATTATTCACTCCCTCTGGGTAGCTGGCTGTGGCCAAGAAGGGACTACAAACTTGACCCTTGTCAGCTCTACTATAGTCCTCGAAATTCTTGCAGAACATACAAATACAATTGTAGAAACATTGTCTGCCAACCCTATACATGGTCTTGGGCACACTCCCCTCTGCATAGACGTACCTAATTGTTCAGCCTGTTCACCCATCTATCCACCCATATATCAATGATTGCCATCACTGAAAATGCAGTACTGTGTGTGCAAAAGGGTTCATCTTTGTTATCTGTACCTCCCACGTACCTCTTCATGTCTTCCTCTTGCTCAATGCCACTGTGTTGATCACTCACATTTGATACATTGCCTTCCCTTCACCCAAATCAATACTTGTCTCTATCTATCTAGCAATGTTCCCACCCTTCCCCTCCCACCCCTGTTAACCAACAAAGAAAATTGCTTTCCATATATAAACCTTTCCTGGACTTTTCACAATAATGGACTAATACAATATTTGTCCTTGTGTGATTGACATATTTCACTCAGCATAATGACCTCCAAGTTCATCCACATTATGCAGTGTTCTGCATATTCTACGTTATTCTTTATTGTTGCATAGTATTCCATTGTGTGTATGTACCATAGTTTGGTTATCCATTCTTCTGTTGATGGGCGCTTAGGTTGTTTCCATCCTTTGGCTATTGTAAATAGTGCTGCAACAAGCATGGATGCACATGTATCTGTTCTTGTCCTGGCTTCCACTTCTTTAGGATACATACCTAGTAATGGGATTGCTGGACCAAATGGTATTTCTAATTCCAACTTTTTAAGGAATTGCTGTACTGCTTTCCACCGTGGTGGTATCATTTTACAGTCCCACCAACAGTGTATGAGAGTCCCAATCTCTCTATATTCTCACTAGCATTTTTTATTTTCTGTCTTATTGAACTTTGCTACTAGTGCTGGGGCAAGATGGTATCTCATTATTGTTTTGATTTGCATTTCTCTAATGGCTAAATTGGGAGCTGTGATGGCTTAGTGCCTAAGGCATTTGACTGCTAACCAGAAGGCTGGCGGTTCAAACCCACCAGCCACTCCTGGGAAGGATGATTGGGCAATCAACTTCCGTAGAGATTCAACCTTGGAAACCCAGGGAGGAGTCACTATGAGTCAAATCGACTGGACAGCAGTGAGTTTGGTTTTTGAATGGCTAAATTTGCATATCTCTAATGGCTAAGAGTTTCATCCATATTCTTATGTATGCCAATAGTTCATTTGTTTTTATTCCTGAATCATAGTTCCTTGTGTGGATGTTGTTGTTAGGTGCCTTCGAGTCAGCTCTGACTCATAGTGACCCTATGTACAATAGAATGAAATAGTACACCATCCTCACAATTCTTGCTATATTTGAACTCATTGTTGCAGCCACTGTGTTAATCCATCTCATTGAGAATCTTCCCTTTTTTCACTGACCCTCTACTTTACAAAGCATGATGTCCTTCTGGCAGGTCCTGGTCCCTTCTGACAACATGATCAAAGTAGATGAGATGAAGTCTGGCCATTCTCACTTCTAAGGAGAAGATACATTTCTTCCAGGATGGAATATATATGCAGAGCTCTATACAGTTCTTTACAAAATTGTATAGATATACCTGTGTATTGTATACATAGTTCATTGTTAGCTCATTCACCTATTGGTGGCTATTTGTGTTGTTTCCAGTTTTAGAGTATTATAAATAAAGCTGTCAGGAGCATATGCACTGGATGAGAATGTTGCATGAGCATTAGTTTTTTATTTTTCTTGGATTTATACCTAGGAATGAAATGACTAGATGACAGTTCAACAAAGTTTTACTTTTTAAGAAATTGACAAACTATCTTATAAGGTTTTTAAATGTTTTTTATGCTCCAACAATAGTGTGTGACAGTACTGGTTACTCAACATTGTCCCAAACACTTGGCATGGTCTCTCTTTATAATTTAAGCTATTCTAATAGATGTATATTTGTATATTGGTATTTCAGTGTGGTTTTCATTTCCATTTTCTTAATGACAAATGATATAGAAACATTTTCATGTACTTACTTGCTATTCATATATCTCCTTTGGTAAAGAATACCTTCAAATATTCTGCCTATTTTTATTGAGTTATTTGTTTTCTTATTATTGGATTTTGACATTTCTTTATATATTCTAGATATGATCCTTTGTGAGATACATGATTTGCAAAGATTTTTCTTCCAGTCTGTTAATTCTCTTAACTGTTAATTCTCTTAACAGTGTCTGGAAGAGCAGAAAATTCTAATTTTGGATTAGTCAAATTTATCTTTATTATTTTCTTTTATGAATCATGATTTTGTTATCCTATCTATGAAATCTTTGCCTAAACAAGACTTACCTTTTTTCCTAGTAGTTTTCAAGTTTTAGGTTTTACATTAGGATCATTATTCATTTTGACCTAATTTTTGTATATGGTTTGAGATGTAGATAGAAGTTTGTTTTTTTTTTCTTTTTTTTGTATATGTATAGCCAATTGTCCCATCACCATTTGTTAGGAAGACAATTCTTTCTCCACTAAATTGCCTTTGCACCTTTATCAGAAATCAGTTGTCATATATATATATATATATATATATATATATATATACACAAGTCTATTTCTAGACTCTATTATATTCTGTTCTATTGATCTATTTTTCTGTCTTTATGTCAATACCTTACTGTCTTGATTACGTAGCTTTATAGCAAGTCTTTAATTCAGGTAAATTTAGCCCTTCTATTTTGTTCTTCTTTTCCAAGTCATTCTGGTTATTCTAAGTTCATTGATTTTACATATGATTTTTTTAAAATAGCTTTGTAATTTCTACAAAATTGTCGTGTTGAATTACGATTGAAATTGTGTTGAATATATAGATCAATTGGGAACAAGTTACATCTTAACAATATTGATTCTTCTTGTTCACAAATGTGGTATAATTCTCCATTTAGCTGGTCTTCTTTTGTTTCTCTCAGTAATGTTTTTCAGTTTTCAGTATATAGACCTTGCACATCTTTCATGAAGATTATCCTTAAGTATTTAATATTTTTTTTTATTATAGAAATGTTACTGTTTTTAAATTTCTAACTTATAGTGCTTGTAGCTAATATATGGCTAGCAATAGATTTTGAAATATTTATCTTACATAACCTTGTTAAAGTCAGTTATTCATTCTTGTAGCTTTTCTTGTGGACTCCAGTGGATTTTCTGAATAGATGATAGTATTATCCATGAATAAAGACAATTTTAATTATTTATTACTATGTGGAAAGCAATATTGGTGTTGGAGAATTTCTTCATGAATATGTCCAGATGAATAATTTTCAGACTACTCAGTAGGAACCTCTGTGTAAAGAAAGGGTTTCTCTTTCATGATCACGAACTCCTCTTTGGTACAATGTGTGTGAACTCTACTTGCCTTGGCCTCCCTGGACCCTCCAGTTCAACTTTTCAACTCTGGGAGTCTGCAAGGCTGTACCAGGGATTCTCCTTCCTGTACCATATCTGACTTTAGCAGATATATATGTTTCTAGACAGCATTTATCATAACTGTGCTTAAGTTATTTAATCACATTTATTAAACTTTTTCTGTCAACTGGCTTTTTAAGACAAGGATCATTGTCTCTCTTGTTTACCACTAACTCCAAACAAGTAACATTAGCTAACATAAAAAAAAAAAAAAAAAAAAGGAAAAAGTTAATAAATGGAGTGATATATACTTGGTTTCAAATACTGGCTTTACTACTAACCAATCAGGAATTCTTGAGGAACACTTGGTTTCCTCATCTGTAAAGTAGAGATGATAATGGTGTCTATGTGTTTGGGATTGTGTAAGGAATAAAGAATAAAATTCATGAAAAGTATTCATCACATTACCTGGAACATAAGAAATATTCAATATATATTAGCTGTTATGATTCCATCCCTATCATTATTATCAGTATCCCCAGAGTCACTGGCCTATTTCAGTCACCATCACTTCTCACTTAGATTGTTAAAGTAATTTCAAATAATTCCCCTTTTGAAGTCTGTTCTCCACACCAAAGCTCACGTTCAATGTAAAATAGAAAAACCTAATCATGCCACTCTCAGCTTATACCCCTTAAAACACCACTCCAAAATAACTCTCAGTAAAGAGCCAAAATAACTTAATTGACTTAAAAGACTCATTTTGATCTGGTCCTTCTCTTCTGCACTATATAACATCATAGTTATGCAACTTTTGCTCACTCTAGTCCCATCCAATCATGCCCAGTGCTTCAGTCCTAGTGAATTACTTTCTTTTTTCCTGAAGAGTTATGCTTTTTCTTATCTCTCAGCCATTTCACATACTGTTTCTTCCCAAAATGCATTGTCTGAATTATTTAGACGGCTAATTCCTCCACATCCTTCACGTTTCAGTTTAGCTGCCATTACTCTGGAATCTTTCCCTGACTGCCTACATCCAGGTTAGGTATCTCTTGATACATTCCATACAACCCATGTATTGTCCTCTCTATAACTACAGTTACAGTGAATGTAATTGTCTATTTTCTTTTATGTCTGTGCTGTTGGTCGTAAACTTCCTGAAGGCAAGGATAGTGCCCACATAGCACATTGCCTGAAAAGAAATATACCCAATCAATAAATACTTGTTTGAACAACTGAGAAAAATATAATTGGAAGAACATGTGCACAAACACTGAAAGTACAATTTAGATAAGTGAGATATGATTTAAGTATTATATAAGTCTCATGATGAGAGAGATTATTTCTGGTGAATTTTAAATAAAACCAATATTATATTTATTTAGCTAATTTTTCAGACCCATGTCTAGAATTCAGGATGTAGGTCTTCTAGATTATGGCACTTTCCATCACCTTATTCTGCTTTTTTAAATATAGATTAGCCAGAGAGACATTTTAGGACTGAGATTAAACACAACCCAGAGAATGCCTTAAATACTTACAAAGGAAAATTTTTTTTAAAAATATTGTCTTCTCCTGAAAGGAGGAGCCTACCCACCTTGGCTTAAGTATTTTTCTAGATGTTTCACTTTGCAAAATATAAATATGTTAATCAGTCATTTTCATTGTGGAAAGGTCAATGACCTCACCTTTTTTGTCACCATTATACCAAAAGAGGTGAAAATATTAAAAAGCATTAGCTGAGATCCCACAGAAGATGGCCTGTTTCCTCAATCATGATTTTAATAAATCATCCATGATCTAATATATGAAAAATGTTCACCTACAAGGGAGAATCTCATTTTCCTACCCTGGTTTTTGTTAAAAGAAGTACCATTTCTGCCATTTGATTTCCAGCCAAACTATAAAACAGGCTAGTAGTGGTAATGGAAATGACCTTCCTCCTCCATTTGGTGTAGGTGGAAAAGAGAGCATGAAAAAGCCAAATTATAAGTTTTCATCTTTGGGTGAGTAATACACACATTACCAAGCAGTGAGATTCATCTCCAGTGAGAATATACAGGGGCTGTTTGAGGAGCAAGGCCTGAAAACTCTTTTCATTGTCGAATGAAAGAGCAAACTGCAATAATGAAAAGAGCATTTCTGAGGTAAAATAAAGAATAGTCAAGTTTCCAGTAGCAGTGATTAATGACAGTGCCCATGGTAGAAGTAAGGTATGAGGGAGGGAGTCTCTCATCCAGGGCTTAAGCAGAATGCCCACTCTGGCCTGGAAGCTGGACCTGCAGAGGTGCTCTGGGCAAAGAGCTTTAACTGACTTCAAATAGAAGTGCTCTCCTTGTATTATCTCAGCAGTGGTGTGGATGCAAAAAGAACCTCTTCTTCCTTCAAAGAAGTAGAGAGTAAGCATGGGTAATCTTGCACTCTGAACCATAGAAGATAGGAAGAATGATCAGAACCTGGAGGTTGCAAGGTGATTAATTCAGTAAACTTTTCCAGACTTGACTTCAGTTTAAGTACTTGTTTAAGGCTGTTAAATGTTTTGTACTTCCTATGTTCCAAATATTACTTTTTGTTCATTTGTTTGGCAATTGGCTTCCCAACTTAATTTTTCTGTATTGATAACACATTGGTCTCTGGAATTTATTGTTTTACTGGTTTATTTCACCACAAGTTCAACCCAATTACAATTTATTTATGTTTTGAAACTTTACTTATGTAGTAAAGTGGAATTTCATGTAGTTAAGACCATTTTGTATGCATAATCATCAGTTCTTGCTATTAATTAGCCTGTGTACAAAATATTATCTCTGCTTTCACTGGTGTGCTGGACAATTCCCTATTTACTATTATCTGAAAATTTCATTAGTGT
>NW_006921704.1:532954-536070 GCF_000298275.1 Orycteropus afer afer | reverse complement strand
TCACCAGAAGGCTGGCGTTTCAAACCCACCAGCCACTCCTTGGAAGGAAGGTTGGACAATCCACTTCCGTAGTGATACTGCCTCGGAAACCCAAGGAAGGGTCTCTATGAGTCGGGGCCGACTCGACGGCAAACAACAACAACAACAACATGGGATTTAGGATTTAAAATAAATTAATATTTATAAGAAGACCAAAAAACAATTGTCATAAGACATAAGAGAACTAATAATTAAAAGATAAAGAAAGGTAAAAGTATCTTTTAGAAAGTTCTTCTAAATTATATGATGAGTGGCAGAAGAAAATAGGAGAGTCTGAGTTTAGATTAGGATTAGGATTGAATTCTGACTCTCTTATTCATGAGATAAATGATTTTGGGAAAGTAATGTAACCCCTTTTACTAAATTTCTTCATCAGTGAAGTGGGGATAATAATATTTAGCTTTATAAAATTTTGTAAATGTCATATATAATAATATAAGTAAGGACCTAGGAAAGCTCTTAGCATA
The DNA here is from genome assembly GCF_000298275.1 of Orycteropus afer afer. NCBI lineage: Eukaryota > Metazoa > Chordata > Mammalia > Tubulidentata > Orycteropodidae > Orycteropus > Orycteropus afer. The sequence goes on along the minus strand of NW_006921704.1, from coordinate 535,564 downwards.
TGGTGGCCTGTGGACAAATCCCTGCTCTGTTTCCCTAATTGCAGGAAATAGCTCTCTCTGGCCCATTGCTCAAGCCCAACATTTAGGAGAGACCTTTGATTGACTTTCTCTCTTTCACCTTTACGTGCAATTAATAGTAAGTCCTGTTGCCACTTTCTGAAGAATATACTTCAAACACCATCCTCAGTGCCTCACCCTTGAGCCACTGCAAATTGTTTTTAGGTGGTTTCAACTCAGCCCTCCTTTGGTTAACTGCCTATATAGCAGCTGGGTTTAAACTTTTAAAAGTTCAAATCAGGTCATACTGCAACAATGCCAACACCTTTGAGAGACTTCCCACTGTGCTTAAAATAAAAGCCAAAGCCCTTACTTATGATATTGCCAATTCCTCCAGACCACAAGCTTCAAGAGGGCAGGGACCAGATTTGTCATTCAACACATACCCAGCAGTATGGAGCATATTGCCAGATACCCAAGAGGTACTCACAAATATTTGCTGAATGAAGGAAAGATTCTGCAGTATTGCTGCAAGGAAAAGAAAAATTATTTTCTCCCTGCTTGGTCATAGAATTTCTTCCTAGATCAGTATTCTAAAATAGATTGCTCAAAGATGTCTTGCAGTGAGAAATGGTAAAACTATGATTACTCCTACATTGGTACCACCTTCATTACCCAGACTCTGACATTTAATAATCATTGAGTATTGAAAAATACAGTTCTTATGTAACTATTTGTTAAGGAGGAAGGGGCTGGAATCCTTGATGAACATTACATTCAAATCATTAGAATTTTATATAGATGTAATTGCTCCCTTAGAAACAGATTAAATGTACAGAACATTTTAAGTGACATTTTTACGTTGTTAAAGCACAGTTGATTATAAATTATGAGCATTTTAAGCGAGGCATGTTTCCTCTCCATCAATCAGTGTTATCATGGCCATCTTTTTAATAAGATTATTTGCTAATGCAAACCTAAAATGAGCAATGCCTGAAGCATCATTAACGAGGAGAGTCATCAAGTGACAGCACACCCACCATTTGATTCTCTTGCCAGGACATAGTGTCTGGAGAAATTTGTTTTCCTTCATTTGCACACATGAGTGTAGCTTCTGCTAATGGGTATTTTTTTCAGATGAGAAGTCATGAGTGCCTTTCAGCTTTGAGGTGCTAATCATTAGCAGTTAAGAAGCATCTTACAGGACAAAGTCTGGCACTCTCTGCAAAAGGTGAAGGTTGAAATGTTGCAGGGCTATTTTAGATGCTGAATTTTGACATTTATACTCATTCAGATTAGGAACATAATATATTAAGTTGACAAAGAAAGTAAAGTCACCAGGCTTTCAATCACAAAATGCAGAAGACCTGCTCAGCCAGTGCATTAGTCAAATTCTAAGATGCTGTTTACCTGCACAGATTTTTTTTTTTAAGAGCCTAGGATGATGTATGATGAAAATCACCTATAACCAAAAAATAAACAATCAACTGTCAAGGTACAATTATTTCATTTCTACTTAAAAATTCTTAAAAAGGACTGATGTTTTACATGTGGGGTGGTGGGGATATAGGCAGGGGGCAATGCTACTTAAGAAGTATTGAAAATCACATGAGAAAGTTACAAGAAAGGAAACATCAGTAACTCTGCTCATAGATGACAGCTTTATCTATTGCCAATTAAATAATTTTTATTCATTATAGACAATCACTGTGAAAGAAGTATCAATGTATATGATGGAGGATACTGAGCACAAAAAAAGTGAAAACTTGTCCAAGGAGCAAAAGCAGAGAGAGCCAATTTTCCTTCTTGGCATTTAAGAGTAGATACCAATCTACTCCCCCATCCCCCAACTTCCCAGGTTCACTGCCCTACATAAATGGAATCAGTGCTTTCTTTAACCATATAGTGAATAATTAAAATAGAAATAAAAGCAGTAGGTGGAGTTAAAACCAAATATATCTATATATCAATAAGTTTAAGTTGGATGCACTGACCTAAGATAAAGTGTCCCAGACATATAACTCAAAACTCATCTATATGCAGTATAAAAGGAAGAATCTAAAATTAAATTAAATTAAAATTAAATGAGGAAAAGAGGGAAGAAATCACTGAAAAGGCAAAGGCATTCCAGGCAGATGGAAACAAAATAAAAGATGGGCCATAATCCTGACATTAGAGGATTTGAATTCATGTTAAATATATTAATCTGGGAGGAGTACACTCATGACCATACATAGGTATGGAAGATGATATTCCTCCGTATGTGTTTGTGTGAGCCATAAAAATATCCATATGCAGTATATAGCCACAACTCAGTACTTTGAGTTAATGAGTTACTGGGCCTGCAGGACATCAAGCTCAACTGGCCATAGTAGTACAGAAAAAATATTATTCTACATCTGTTTTGGTTACCTCTAGTGCCACTCTCCACCAGCCACTTCTTGGAAGGAAGATTGAGGAATCTACTTCCCTAGAGATACCACCTCAGAAACCCAAGGAAGCATCTCTATGAGTCAGATCACTCAACAGCTTATACTATATATACCATATATATATACTGGGAGCTCTGGTAGTGTAGTGCCTAAGGCACTTGACTGCTAACCAGAAGGCTGG
>NW_006921704.1:530355-532246 GCF_000298275.1 Orycteropus afer afer | reverse complement strand
TTGAACTGCCAGCCTTCTGGTTAGCAGTCAAGTGCCTTAGGCACTATGCTACCAGAGCTCCCTCCTCAACACTAGTTTTTATGAACTGGAAATAGACCACATCCCTAAGGCAACTACTCAGCTGCTCCAGTAGATTCCAACATGGAGGTGATTACCAATCTCACTATGGGGAATAACTATATCCAGCTGCCCAGCCACTGAAAACCAGGCCCAGCCAAACTGACACATAACCTTAATTACCACAACATCTTATTTCAGTTAGTAGGCACTGGGGTCTTAAAAGCTTGTGAACAGCCATCTAAGATGCAACGATTGGTCTCTCCTCATCCAGAACAAAGAAGAGTGAAGACAATTAGAGACACATGGAAATAGTCCAAAGGACTAATGGACCGTGACAACCTCAGCTAATATGACCTTGAGAGCAGAAGAACTAGATGGTGCCAGGCTCCAAATGCCAATCATTCAGAAAGGCATCAAAATTGGAGATCCCAGATGGAAGGAGAGAAAAAATGTAACAAAATTAAAACACATTAAAAAAGATCAGGTTTACTGATCAGACAGAGACTGCTGAACCCTTGAGACTATGGCCCCTACTCACCTTTTGGGCCTAGAATTGAACTCACTTTTGTGGCTTAACTCTCAGCCAAACAATAGACAGACCTGCAAGCCCAACACCTACACTGGGGATATGAGCTCCTTAGAACAATCAACCACAGGAGATCAGAAAGACAGTATTTGCCCAGAGAGAAAGACAAGAAGGCAGGAATTTATAGGCAAGAAGGACACTGGGACTGGGTAACCACAGGGAGGCAATGGGAGGAGAGCTGTTACACTGTGATGATTGTAATCAGTATCACACATGCAAAAAATGTGTATGAACTGTTGAATGTAAAAGGAATCTGCTTTGTAAAATTTCACCCAAATCACAAAAAAAGTTAAAAATGCATACTTTATTCTGGAATGGCACTGTAATATGATATAGAATTCAATCTCCAATGAAAATTTAACAATATGAATATCTAATCACCAAACAAAACAGCATCAAAATTTCATTATAAAACTTACCGGAAATATACAGGATATAAGGAGACTGTAGTTCATTTGATGATCCCTGTTGGAGCAGAAAGTAGCTCTGGTAGCATAGTGATTAAAGCATTCAGCTGCTGGTCAGAGGTTTAAGCGCACAAGCCGCTGCCCAGGTTAAGATGACAGTCTGCTTCCGCAAAGATTACAGTCTTAGAAGCATTATGGGACAGGTCTGCTCTATCCTATAGGGCTTCTATGAGTCAGAGTCTACTTGGTGGCAGTGAATTTGGTTTGGTTTGGTGGTGCAGTGTTTAAAGCATTCAGCTGCTGACTAGAAAGGTCAATGTTTTGAACCTTCCAGCCACTCCAAGGGAGAAAAATGTGGTAGTCTGCTTCCATAAAGATTTACACCTAAGGTGTAATTCTACTCTTTTCTGTAAGGTAACTGTGAGTTGAAATTGACTTGACAGCAGTGAGTTTTTGTTTTTTTTTTCTGGCTTGGTTGTTTATTTATTGCAGCCATCAACAGACAAAATAGACAATAAAAATAATAAGTGAACTTATAGAAAACATAAATAACATACTTAATAAGGTGATTTAATTCACATAAATATCAGATCTATTACCTTGAAAACAGAGAATACTGCTTCCTATTATATACTCAAAAAAACATTTGCAAAATATGTTGTCTGTAAATAAAACTTCAGCAAATCCATGAAAGTCAAAATAATTCCCCAAATATACTTTGATCAAAAGTAGTATTAGGGAGGGGGGGCAAGATGGCGGACTAGGCAGAAGGATTGCACAGACCCTCTTCAACAAAGAAAAGGGAAACCAATTAACACAGACACAGAAGATAATCTTG
>NW_006921704.1:499548-525685 GCF_000298275.1 Orycteropus afer afer | reverse complement strand
TATATATATATAGTTTTGTAACATTTGTTGCAGTCCCACAATGTAACAGCACTCTTCCCATCTCCTCCCTATAGTCCTCCTTCCCATTTCTCTTTCCTTCCTGGCCCTATCTGCCTTCTGAGTTTTGTTTTTGGGCAAAAGTTGCCCTTTTTGGTCTCCTATGGTTCATTGTACTGGGAAGTATGTTCCTCCCTAGTGTTAATTGTTCACTTGTCTATTGTTTGGCTAAAAGTTGATCCACATGGTTAGGTTCAATTCCAGGCTCAAAGGGTATCTAAGGGCTACAGTCCTGGGGGTTTCACCAGTGTCTATCAGACTAGTAAGTCTGGTCGTTTTGTGATTTTTTAATTTTGTTTTACTTTTTTTTTTTTCTCCCTGTTTGTCAAGGACCTTCTGTTGTGATCCTAATCAGAGACATCGGTGGTGGGAGCTGGGCAGCATCTAGTCCTTTGGTCTGAGTGTAGTGGAGGCTGTGTTTCACACAGTCCATTAGTAGTTTTGACCAATTGTTTCCTGAGTCTTAGGTTTTCTTTATTCTTCTTTGCTCCAGATGAGGCAAGACCAATAATTACATCTCAAATGCCCACTCACAAGCTTTTAAGACTCTAGTGGCTACTCACCACAACAGGATGTAGATGTCTTTGTGGACTATGTAATGCCAGTTCAACTTATCTGATATCTGTGAGACTGTGATCCTAAGCCCTCAACCCCAGTGACACATTCCTTGAAAATATATTTTTAATGAAATTATCATTACATGAACAGCAATACCTAACAAAGTTTGATCAGAAAGGACACCTAGAAAAAAATAGGATATAATTTAAAAACCATGAATAAAATATCTCCAAATATAATCCTAACACGTATTAGGAAAAAAAACCTAACATATGTAAGGATAGTTCAGCATTCAGAAATTTATTTTTTTTAAATCACATAAAACAAAAGAGAAAAAATTATGTGATCATCTCAATAAATATAGAAAAAGCACTGGTGAATTTGAATACCTATTTTTATTAAAATAAGGCATGCATAATAAAATAGAAAAAGTGTTGATAATATCTTGGTATATAAAATATATCTGTTTCAAACTCAAGATCAACAACCATGCTTAGTAGGGAAACACTAGAAACATTTTCATTAAAAGTCATGTATATGACATCACTGTTATATAACATTGTTTTACAGGTAATAATCAATGTACTTATATGAGAAAAAGATAAGGTTTAAAATTTGGAAGAGAAAATGTGAAATTATTATTATTAGCCATTGATATGATTGTTTACTTAGAAGCCCCCAAAGAAATTCAGGGTTACATAAACTCACTTTTATAAAATAGCTTGTTTTATGTAATCCTGAATTTCTTTGGGGGCTTCTGAGTAAACAATCATATCAATAGCTAATAATAATAATTTCACATTTATTTAGAAGCCCCAAAAGAATTCAGTGTTACATGAAGCATTAAATAAAAAGCAATTGCCATAATATGGGAAAATAACAACCAGTTAAGAGATGTAATTAGAAAAAAGTTCCAAACAGGGTAGGAATAAAAGTGAAAACTGCCTAAGAATAACTTTCACAGGAAATGTGGAAGTTCTGTATAATTCTTTTAAAGAAACTTTGAACAAAAGAAAAGAAACAGTTGAGAAGCATTCCATTCTTGAATAATAATTCTCAAGATCATAAGCATACATAGTCTCCCTAAGTTAACTCATAGATTGAACATGATCTCAATAGCCAAACTGATTCTAAAGTTAATATGAAAAAATAATCATATTATTATGTTGTTGTTTTGTGCCGTCAAGGCAGACCCGACTCATAGTGACCCCTCCTTGGGTTTCTGAGGTGATATCACTATGGAAGTAAATTGCCCAACCTTCCTTCTGAGGAGTGGCTGGTGGGTTTGAACCGCCAGCCTTCTGGTTAGCAGTCAAGTGCCTTAGGCACATATTATTGTATCAAGGAAAATTCTAAAAAGGAATAAATGAAGGGAACTACCAGATATTAAAACATTATAAAACTACAATAATTACAATTGTGGTACTGATACATGTGTAAGTAGAAGTTGTTGTTACGTACCATCTAGTAGGTTCCAACCCTTAGTGACACCTTATACAACTGAATGAAACACTGCCCACTCCTGCATCATTCTCAAAATGCACTGCATCAATCTGTCTCATTGAGAGTCTTTTGCTTTTGCATTGACCCTCTACCATGCCCTTCTCCAGAGACTGGTTCTTCTTGGCAACATGTCCAAAGTATGTAAATTGAAGTCTCACCATTCCCTTCTCCGAAACATCCTGATTGTACTTCTCCAAGACAGATCAGTCCATTCTTCTGGCAATCCATGTTATATCCAATATGCTTTGCCAACATTAGAATTCAAAGGCATCAATTCTTCTTTTGTCTTCCTAATTCTTCTTTGGTCTTCCTTACTCATTCTCCAGCTTGTGTGTGTGTGTGTGTGTGTGTGCTTTGGGTACAAATATACAGAGCAGAATTTGTTTTACATTCAACATTTGGTTTCACTCCCCAATTACCATCTCTAACTCTAACCCATTCTTCAGCTTTTGCATGCATATAAGGCAATTTAAAATACCTTGGTTTAGATCAGATGCACCTTAGTCTTCAAAGTGACATCTTTGCTCTTTGACACTTTAAGGAAGACTTTTGCAGCAAATGTCTTCTGATTTATTGAATGCTGCTACCATGGGTGTTTATTCAAGTAAAATGAAATCCTTGACTACTTTAGTATTTTCTGTTTGTCATGATATTGCTTATTGGTCCAGCTGTGAGGGCTTTTGTTTTCTTCATGTTGGAGTGTGATCCATACTGAAGCTATAGTCTTTGATCTTCATCAGTAAGTGCTGCAAGTCCTCTTCCCAATCACGATTATGTCATCTGCATATCACAAGTTTTTGATGAGTCTTCCTTCAATCCTAATACTCTGTTCTTCATATATTTCAGCTTTTTACATAATTTGTTCAGAATACAGACTGCATAAGTATAATGAAAGGATATAACCCTAAGGCACACATTTCCTAATTTCAAACCACACAATATGCCCTTTGTTCTTTTCAATTGACTGCCTCTTGGTCTAGGTGCAGTTTCCTCATGAGCACAATTAAGTGTTCTGGAATTCCTATTCTTTGCAATGTTATCCATAATTTGTTATGATCCACACAGCTAACTGCCTTTGCATAGTCAGTAAAACACAGGTAAGCATCTTTCTGGTATTCTCTGCTTTTAGCCAAGATCCACCTGACATCAGTGATGATATCTCTTGTTCCATGTCCTCTTCTGAATCTGGCTTTAATTTCTGGTACTTCATGGTCTATGTTCAGCTGCAACTGTTTGTGAAATATCTTGAGCAAAAGTTTACTTGCATGTGACATTAGTAATGTTAGTTGATCATTTCCACATTCTTTTGGATCACCTTTCTTTGGAATAGGCACAAATATGGATCTCTTCCAGTGTCTTAGCCAGGTAACTGTCTTCCACATTTTCTTAGGTGAGTGAGCACTTCCAGCATTGTACCCATATGTTGAAGCATCTCAGTTGGTATTCCATCAATTCCTGGAGCCCTGATGTTTGCCAGTGCCTTCAGTGCAGCTTGGCCTTCTTCTGTCAGCACCATTGGTTCTCGATCATATGCTACTTCCTGACTTCTCTGAAATTGACCAATTCTTTTTGCTACCTTGACTCTGTGTATTCTTTCCATTTTCTTTTGAAGCTTCTTTCATCATTACTATTTTTCCCATAGAATCCTACAATATTCCGACTTCAGGTTTTGAATGTTTTCTTCAGTCTTTCGGCTTAAGAAATGCCAAACATGTTCTTCCCTTTTGATTTTGTAGCTTCAAGTCTTTGCACATTTTGCTATATTTTGCTTTGTCTTGTCACATCACCCTCTTAAATCTTCTGTTCAACTCTCTTATTTCATTTTTTCCATTCCCTTTAGCTACTCGATAGTGAAGAGAAAATTGCACTCTCTTCTGACATGCATTTAGTCTTTCCTTCCTTTCCTGTTTTTTTAATGATCTTGTGCTTTCTACAGGTATGATGTCTTTTATGTCATAACCCAACTCATCTGGTCTTTGGTTGATAGTGTTCAATGTATCAGATCTATTCTTTAGATAGTTTCTAAATTCAGGTGAGGCTCAAGGTCTTATTTTGGCTCTCGTGGACTTGTTTTAATTTTCTTCAGCTTCATCTTGATTTTGTATATGAGCTATTAATGGTCTCTGCCTCAGTCAGCCTCTGACCTAGTTCTGATTGATGATGTTGATCTTCTGCCTTGTCTTATTACATGGCTGTAGTCAATTTGATACCTGTGTATTCCATCTAGTAAGGTCCACGTGTATAGTCACCTTTTATGTTATTGAAACAAAGATATTTGCAATGAGTAAGATGTTGGTCTTACAGAATTCTATTATGTGATCTCCAGCATTATTTCTGTCACCAAGGCCATATTTTGAAAGTACTGATACTTCTCCTTTCCAACTTCTGCATTCCAATCACCAGTAATTATCAATGCATCTTGATTGCATGTTTGATCAATTTCAGACTACAGAAGTTGGGAAAAATCTTCAATTTCTTCTTCTTTGGCATTAATGGTTGGTATGTAAATGTGAATAATAGTTATTGTAACTGGTCTTCCTTGTAGGCATATGGATATTATTTTATCACTGATAGTGATGTAGGTCAGAGTAGATCTTGAAATGTTCTTTTTGATGATGAATGCCCTGTCATTCCTCTTCAATTTGTCATTCCTAGCATAGTAGACCATATGTTTGTCTGATACAAACTGTCCAATACCAGTCTATTTCAACTCACTAATGCCTAGGATACCAATCTTTATGTGTTTCATTTCATTTTTGTTGACTTGCAGTTTTCCTAAGCTCATACTTCATAAATTCCATATTCTGATTATTAATGGGTATTTGCAGCTATTTTCAAATGAGTAATGCCACATCAGAAAAATGAAATTCATGACATCTTTACTCTATCTGTGTCATTAAGGTCAACTCTACTTTGAGGAGGCAGCTGTTCCCTAGTCATATTTTGAGTGCCTTCTAACTTGACAAAGGAGCTCCTGTGCTGTAGTCTATAAGGCATTTGGCTGCTAACCAGAAAGTCATTGGTTCAAACCTACCAGCTGCTCCACAGGAGGAAGATAAGGCAATCTACTTCCGTAAAGATTTACTGCATCAGGCAGTGTTCTGCTGCTATCCATAGCATTTTCACTGGCCAGTTTTTCTGTAGATTGCTAGGTCATCCTTTCTTAGACTTAGTCTAGAAGTTCTACCAAAACCAGGATGGTCTTCGAAATACCAGTGGCATAGCTTCAAGCATCACAGCAATATGCAAGCCACCACAATAGGACAAACTGGCAGACAAGTTGTGAGTATGCAGAAATACATATAAAAATAGACCAGAAATAGACTTAGATACATATGAAATTTTAGTTTTTTATAAAAGTGATTACAGATCAGTGGAACAAATATGGATGATTAAGTAAATGTAACAAAACCATCTGGATGGACTGAGAAATCATATTTCTACCGCATGTCTTATACCAGAATAAATCTCCAATTTTTCACTTATATGAAATTTCTAAAATAAGGAAGTACACTTTTTCTTCAGTTATTGATTTTCTCATTATTCAACATTTCACATTTGTGACAATAGTGAAAAATCTACTATCTGACTGTTTTTCACATTAACATATATGAATGCCAAGGTGTAAGGAGATAGTAACACTGGCTGTGATGGTTAAGGTTATCAACTTGTCTGAGCCATGAGTCTCAGTGTCTTGGCAGTTATGTTATGATGTAATTTGGTACTTATGTAATGATATTATTCAGCATTTATGTAATGATGTATTTTGCCAATTATGTAATGATTTAGTCATCCTCCATTTGGTGATGTGATGTAGTCATCCTTCATTTTTGCATAGTGCTGACTTTTATATAATGACCTGGTCTTTGGAACTTAATCATTTCTATAAGTGAGGAGTGGGAGACCAGTGTTTACTAGTAGTTACCAAGGATTAGTAGGAGGGAGGAATAAAGGAGGACTCAATGCTTAGGGGACACTGAGCTTTTGTTAAGGGTGATGGAAACACTTGGGAATGGATAAGAATGATGATGAAACAACATGATGACTATAATTAATGTCACTGAACTGTACATATGAAGATTGTTAAAATGGTAGATATTTAGTTACATATATACTTGCACCAAAAAAAAAAAAAAAATCCCAATCTATCAAAAATTTAGACATGGAAGAATTTTTAATATATTCTTTAAATAAGAAAGGCAAAATTTGGTGTATGTTACAAAATCCAAAGATTGTAAGATAAGATTTATGGCCACACATATCTTAAATATAGTTGACAGACAAATGAGTAACATGTTTGCAAAAAACTGGATATAAATAGTGCTAGCATGTCAAAAGGAGCCCTGGTGGTACAGTGATTAAAATACTCAGCTATTAACACAAAAGTCAGTGGTTCAAACCCACCAGCCACTTCATAAGAGGAAGATGTAGCAGTCTGCTTCTGTAAAGATTTATAGCCTTGGATACCCAGAATACTCCTACACTGTCCTATAGTGTCCTTAGGAGTTGAAATTGACTCAGTGGCAGTGGATGAGGTTTTGGAAAAAGTAAAAATAAAACAACAATTCAATAGAAAACTATCTAAATGATTTGAACAGTTAACACAAAAGAGAATAAAAATGATTCTTAGACATACAATAAGACTCTTGTCTTCAATCATAGAAAAGTAATTGCAAATGAAAACTGTATATTAGTTTACTATTGCTGCTGTAAAAACATCAACAGCAGCAACAACAGAACACATTCAAGGGCTTGAAAAAACACAGGTATTTTTAATCTTATAGTCCTGGAGATCATAGGTCCAAAATGGGTTCTCACCAGCTAAGATCAAAGTGTCTGCAAGCCTGAGTTCCTTCCCCAGTAAGAGAAAATATGTTTCTTTGCCTTTTCTAGCTTCTACAGGTCACCTGAACTCCTAGGCTAGTGTCTACGTTTGCTTTTCAAAGCCATCAAAATCTTCACTCTGACCTTTTCTTCCATCATCACCTCTCCTTTGACTCTCCTACCTCCACCTTTCATTAATAAGGACCCTTGTTTTTACATTTGGGTTTACCTAGATAATCCAGGATAGTCTCCCCATCTCAAATCTTTACATGAATCAAATCTCCAAAGTCCCTTTTGCCATGTAATCTATGATGTTCATAGGTGACACATATTAGTATGTAGGCTTATTTGTTATTTGGTGAGAGGGTATTATTCTACCTATCACACCATATTAAAAATATTAATATATTTGATAACACTGTATTGGATTATGATATTGACAACCAGACACTCTCAGCATTGTTAGAGTTCAGTAAAACATCTATGCACAGCCATTTGGTATATCCATAAAATTACAGTTGCACTTCTAGGAATTTCCCTTACAGATTCACCTACCCATGGTAATCCTGACACTAGTGCAGCACTTTTGTAACATCAAAGAAGGGAAAATAACTAACTCACAATCAAAAGAAAACTGGTTGAAGAAAGTGTGGTACATTGATGAAGTGGAATACCCTGCAGCTTCCCATGAATGACACAGTCTGGTTTACACTGAGATGGAAAATATCTCCAAGACAAAGATCGTGCTTCATGTTTGTAAGAGAGGCACTTTTACATATACATATGTATGCCTCTCTTACATAATATATATTAATATATAGAATATATTTATTATATATTATATATATTTTATTTATGTCTGTGTTACCTATTTAAAGCAATCAAGTTAGATTATTTTAAAACAATTTTAAAATATTAGGTACAGGGTCTCATCTCAACTGTTAAGGTTTTGAATCAAGAGAGTGAAGAATGCCATGTCCATCTGAGGTCATTTATTACTCTCTTTATTCTAGACAAGTTTCCACCAAGAATATACTAATTTCACACTAGTCAATAAGGAGGAACGGAGCCCTTGTGACACAATGGTTAAGCACTCAGCTACAAACCAGAATGTCAGTGGTGTGAGCCCACCCATGGTTCCATAGGAAAGAGACTCAACAATTTTCTTTCATAAAGATGACAGTCACATAGATCAATGGAACAGAAAGGAGAACCCAGAAGTAAATCCATCCACTTATTGACAAATGTTCTTTGACAAAGAGCCAAAACCTACAAAATGTGGAAGAAATAGTCTCTTTAACAAAAAGTCCTAGCAAAACTGGATATCTGTCTGCAGAAAAATGAAACAGGATGTATGTCTTTCACCATATAAAATATTAACACCAGATGGGTCAAAGACCTACATATAAAAACCTAAAGCTATGGAGATCATCAAAGTAAAAATAGGGGCCAATTTAAGGATGCTGATACATGGCATAATATATTATCAAACATATCTAAAAATGCACAAATAGCAGAAGACAAGCTAGACAACTGGGACCTCCTAAAATTAAACATTTTAAAAATTAAATATGAGGGGAAAAAAAAGGCTCTAGCTCTTGTTACCCTGAAACTCTGTCATACACAGATTATCAGGATGCATCAATAGGCCTATTTCTTCCTCTAGGTACTTTGATGAGTGCCTTAATAGCCATTTCTTAATTTTATTATGATCAGTCAATCCAGTAATTGTTTCTATGAATAGTGATATACAAAACTTTCCCATTTACCTCAGCAGGTTTTCCACCAGATTTTTCCATGCTGTACTGCTAAATATACAAATCTGAACTCATTGACTGGTTGCATTTATTAATGGGTGTCCACTCTCAGGTGATATCATGTGTTCTAAAGGAATTATCACTGGATTGTAACATTTTATTCCTTGCACTAAAAAGAAAAATTTTGTTGCTAAACTCAAAGCACAAGCACAATCTAAATTCTTTTCTTAGAAAACGTAATTGAACACATGAAATTAAATTTGAGAAAATAAATAAAAAATAGAACTAGGAATTAATATAGTAGTCAATATTCCATCAATAAAAGTATGCTTTAAAAGCCTTTCCTGAGGTTTCTATTTAAACGTAAAGGATTAAATACATGAGTTTATCGCCACTTTCTCCAAAAATCTGTTGACAATAAAGAAATAAAAATGGAATTAACCCACAAGAACAAAGAGTGGGAAACCATAAAACTCTTAGAAGAAAACATAGAGGACCTTGTTTTTAACAATGAAATATCAGATATGATATTAAAAAAAAATTTATGAACATTTTTGTACATCAAAAGTCTTCACCAACAGAGCAAAAAGAGAATCTACAGAGTAAGGAAAAATCTTGGCAATGACATATTGGACAAGGGTCTAATCTCTAAAATTTATAGAAAATTTCATTGCATTAACAATGACAACGACAACAACAACAAAAAAAAGCAATTCAAACATAGGCAGAGGACATGAATAGACGCCTCACCAAAGAAGACATTCAGGCAGACAAGAAACACATAAAGAAATGTTCTCAATCATTAGCCATTAGAGAGATGCAAATAAAAACAACAATGAGATATAGCCTCAACTCATCATTAAGAGCAAAGTTTAAAAAAAAAAAAAAAATGCTGGTGAGGGTATGGAGATACTGGAACCCTCATACCCTCCTGACAGGACTGTAAAATGGTGCATCCATTGTGGAAAATGGTATTCTACTTCCTTAAAATATTGAAAATAGAAATATAATATGTTGCCACAATACCACTACCACTGTAGGTTTATATCCTACAGAAATAAGTCATGACGCAAACAGGTATTTGCACACCCATGTTCATAGCTGCATTATTCACAGTAGCAAAAAGATGGGAACAATCTAAGTGCTCACTAGTGGATGAATGGATAAACAAAATATGGTACATATATACAATGGAATACTATGAAACGTTAAAGAATAACTATGAATCTGTGAAACACCTCATAGCACTGCATGAACCTAAAGGACATTGTTGTATACTGAGTGAAATACAGGAGCTCTGGTAGCACAGTGCCTAAAGCATTTGATGAAAGAAACATTTTTGAAGGATACCAGAGGTGGGAGGGGGAAGGTGGGTAAATCACTAACTAGAGGTTAGACACATATTAGCTTGGGTGAAGGGGGAGGCAATATACAATAGGGAAGAGGTCACCACAAAATCATCAAGGTGAAGGAATACACAAGGAGGAGCACAAGAGTTAAAGGCAACAAAGGTAAATACTGTTGCATACATAATCCTGCAATAACAGTAATAATAATTTACAAGTGGATACTTAGAGAGACACACAAACTTAACAGGGGTGGGAAGGCAAATGGGACTGAGAAAAAAAAAAAAAAAAAAACCTCACTGCCATTGAGTCGAACCCGACTCATAGCGACCCCTCCTTGGGTTTCTGAGGCAGTATCACTACAGAAGTAGATTGCCCAAACTTCCTTCTGAGGAATAGCTGGCGAGTGTGAACCACCAGCCTTCTGGTTAGCAGTCAAATGCCTTAGGCACTATGCTACCAGAGCTCCTGCAAATGGGACTATACCCACTAGTATGTATATATATATAGCTTTGACAGAGAATATTTCTAAATATGTATTTACATGTGCTGCAAATATATCCATGAATATATTAGAGCAAGGGACCATTCTCTGGAGAAGGTTGTCATGCTTGGTAAAGTGGAGGGTCAACAAAAGAGGAGAAGGCCCTCAACAAGATAGATTGGCATAGTGGCTGCAGCAATGGGCTCAAGTATAGTAGGGATAGTGAGGCTGGCACAGGACCAGGCAGTGTTTTGTTCTGTTGCACATAAGGTTGCTATGAGTTGGAGACTACTCGACAGCACATAACAACAACGTAGTAGCACATACAGCGTCAAAGTTATGAAAATTTCTTAGTCATAACCAAACACCTTGAGGGAAGGAGTTGCTGGGCCTAGGGGCTCAGGACCATAGTCTTGAGGAAAACCAAGGTCAAGTGGCACAACATAGTCCACAAAAACAATGTTCTACATCCTACTTTGGTGAGTAATGACTGAGGTTTTAAAAGCTTGTGAGTGACCATCTAACGAGCAACTCTTGGTCTCTTCCTGTCCAGAGCGAAGAAAATCAAAGATGCAAGGAAACAATTGGTCCACGTGACTAATGGAGTACATGATTCCCAGCTTCTATGACCCTGAGACCAAAGAACTAGATGGTGCCCAGCCACCCTGCTAACTGCTCTGAAATGCATCACAGTAGGAGGTCCTGAATAGAATGGGAGAAAAATGTGGGACAAAATTCAAATAAAAAAAAGACCAGGCTTACTCATCTGATAGACACTGGTGGAACCCCAGAGACTATGAGCCTTAGACACCCTTCAGGCCTGGAACTGAGCTCATCCCTGTGGCTCAACTTTCAGCCCAAAGAGAGACAGTCCTATAAGGTGAACAATAATACCAATAAGGTATACATGTCTTAGAATAATCATCTGTAGAAGATCAAAAGGGCAACATTTGCCCAGGGATAAAGTTAAGGAGACAGGAAGGGATAAGAAAGAAGGATGCATGGAAACAGTAAATACAGGGAGAAGTAAGAACATTGTAGGGACTGAAATCAATGTCACAAAACAAATGGGTATGGATTGTTAAATGGAAAACGAATTTGCTGTATAAACTTCACCCAAATAACAATAAAAAGTTAAATAAATAAATAAATAGAACATTTAAAATTATACCTTAGGAAACTCTATGGGGAGTTCTACTCTGTCACATGGGATTGCCAAGAGTCAAAAATCCATTCAATGACACCCAGCAATAATGATAAGGAGGAAAGTAGCTGATACTCTCAGTCACCATTACTGGTTCATTCTTTCTCATTCTATTTCCTCTGTTTTTAAGAAAATTTTAGAAAATATAGCATCCAGAATAGTCTCTTGAAATCAAAATCAAACTAATGCTAGAGCCACAGCAACAAGATTTCACCTCTAAGCAAGAGACAGGGACCAGCCTCAGGCCAGCAGATGAATAGCTGCTCAAAAAAGAGACCAAGTCAGTGTCTCTAGCAGCAAGGATTGGGAGAAACAATACTTGATCAGTCAAGAACTAGATACTGACTAGAAGGTAATCATGGGAGATTAGAAGTAAGCAGTTATAGTGTTGCTAAGCAAAGACATTTTATAGAATTAAGCACTTTCCCCTTCAACTGAAATATAAATCCACAAAGGGAAAGAATCAATTCTTTTTCATTCTTTCTTTTTTTTATAAGTAACTTTCTGTCTGGAAAACAATTTATTAACACCAGAAATAGGTCTTCTTTTAGAAAAGTATATAATTGGCTTCCATTTGACATTATGTGGTATTATTAAAGCTTTGGAATTCTCTTAATGTGGTCGTACTTTTTTTTTGCCACAGAGTAATGCCATTGCTATTTTCAACATTCCAGATTCTGTTTCCATCTTATCTGGCCTAATATATTTTGGGGAGCTCTGGTAGCATGATGCTTACCAGAAGGCTGGCGATTCAAACCCACCAGCCACTCCTCAGAAGGAAGGTTGGGCAATCTACTTCCGTAGTGATACTGCCTCAGAAACCCAAGGAGGAGTCCCTATGATTCGGGTCCGACTCGAAGGCACATAACAACAACAAATATATGTTGAGATCTTCTCAACTGGAGATAATTTGGAAAGAGTCAGCTTCTTAGTACAAGTTTATAGGGTTAAATGGCTCTGTCTAATATGAATATAGAGAAGGTGGTGCAAGGCAGGTTCAGAGCCAGCAGCCAGAGGAGGAACCAGGAAGGAGACAGAGAGAAGACAGCATGAGATGGGTTTGGGGCCAGTGGCCAGAGGAGAGAACCAGGAAGAAGAGAAAGAAGATGGCATGGTGGTTTCAGAAAGGCTGAGGGAGACCTGGAAGTGAGCAGAGCAGTTTTGGAATAGCTAGAGGAGACAAACTTGTCTGTCAGTTTGTCGTACTGTGGTGGCTTGTGTGTTGCTGTGAGGCTGAAGGCTATGCCACCAGTATTTCAAATGCCAGCAGGGTTACGCATGATGAACAGGTTTCAGTGGAGCTTCCAGACTAAGACAGACTTGGAAGAAGGAAGAGGCCATCTACTTCTCAAATAATTGGCCAGTGAAAACCTTATGAATAGCAGTGAAACACTGTCTGATAAATTACTGGAAAACTTTATGAATAGCCCTGAAACATGGTCCGATACAATGCTGGAAGATGAGCCCCTCAGGTCAGAAGGTACTAAAAATAGGACTGGGGAAGAGCTGCCTCCTCAGAGAAGAAAACCAAAAACAAACTCATTGTCATTGAGTTGAATCTGACTCATAGCAACCATTCCTTGGCTTTCTGAGGAAGTATCTCTACAGGAAGTAGATTGACCAGTCTTCCTTCTGAGGAGTGCTGATGGGTTTGAACCTCCAGCCTTCTAGTTAGCAGTCAGATGCCTTCAGTATATACCACCAGAGCTCCTCAGACTAGAGCTTACCTTATTGATGTGGATAGAGTAAAGCTTTTGGGACCTCCATTTGCTGATGTGGAATGACTCAAGATGAGAAGAAACAGTTGCAAACATCTATTAATAATTGGAACATGGACTGTACAGAGTATAAATTTAGGAAAATTAGAAGTTGTCAAAATGAACTGGAATGCATAAAGACTAATATCCTAGGCATTTGTGAGTTTAAATGGACTGGTTTTGAATGTTTTGAATCAGACAATTATATGATCTACTATTCCAGGAATGACAAATTGAAGAGGAATGGTGTGGCATTCATCATCACAAAGAATGTATCAAGATCTGTCCTAAATTACAGTGCTGTCAGTGATAGGATAATATCCATATGCCTACAAGGAAGACCATTTAATACTATTGTTGTTGTTTTTGTTAGGTGTTGTCAAGTTGTCTCTGACTCATAGTGACCCTATGCACAGCAGAATGAAACACTGCAAGGTCTTGTGCCAGCCTCATGATCCTTGCTACTATTTGAATACTACTATTATTCAAATTTACGTACCAACCACCAAAGCCAAAGATGAAGAAATTGAAGATTTCTACCAATGTCTGCAGTCTGAAACTGATCAAACATGCAATCAAGTTGTGTTAATTATCACTGGTGATTGGAATGCAAAAGTTGGAAACAGAAGAATCATGGATAGTTGGAAAATTTGGCCTTGGTGATAGAAATGATGCTGGAGATAACATGATAGAATTTTGCAAAACCAACAAATACCTTTTTTTAACAACACAAACTACAGCTATACATGTGGACTTTGCTAGACGGATTACACAGGAATCAGATTGACTGCATCTGTGGCAAGAGGTGATGGAGAAGCTCAATATCTTCAGCCAGAACAAGGCAAGGAGCTGATTGTGGAACAGACCATCAACTGCTCATGTGCAAGTTCAAGTTGAAACTGAAGACAGTTAAAGCAAGTCCACGAGAGCCAAAATATGACCTTGATTATAACCCTCCTGAATTTAGAGACCATCTAAAGAATAGATTTTATGCATTGAGCACCAATAGCCAAAAACCAGAGCAATCATGGGATGACATCAAGAACATCATCCATGAAGAAAGGAAAAGCTCATTAAAAAGAAGGAAAGGAAGAAAAGACCAAAATGGATGTCAGAAGAAACTCTGAAACTTGCCCTTGAATGGAGATTAGCTAAAGTAAATAGCAGAAATGACAAGATAAAGGAGCTGAACAGAAGATTTCAAAGAGCAGCTCGAGAAGACAAAGTCAATTACTATAATGAAATGTGCAAAGACCTGGAATTAGAAAACTAAAAGGGAAGAACATGCTCAGCATTTCTCAAGCTGAAGGAACTGAAGAAAACATTTAAGCCTTGAATTGCAATATTGAAAGAGTCTATGGGCAAAATATTGAATGATGCAAGAAACACCAAAACAAGATGGAAGGAATACACAGAGTCACTGTACCAAAAAGAATAGTTGATGTTCATCCATTTCAAGAAGTGGCATAATATCAAGAACCAATGGTGTTGAGGGAGGAAGTCATAGCTCCATTGAAGGAAATGGTGAAAAACAAGGCTCCAGATGTTTCAACAAATGTATGCTGCACTGGAGGCACTCACTTGGCTATGCCAAGAGATTTGGAAGACCAAATCTAGCCAACTGACTGGAAGAGATCCTTATTTGTACCCATTCCAAAGAAATGTGATCCCACAGAATGTGGAAATTATCAAACAATGTCATTAATATCACATGCAAGTAAAATCTTACTGAAGATAATTTGAAAAAGGTTACAACAGTATATTGACAGAGAACTTCCAGAAATGCAAGCTGGATTCAGAAAAGGTTGTGGAATGAGGACTATCATTGCTGATGTCAGATGGATCTTGATTGAAAGCAAAGAACAGCAGAAAGTTGTCTACTTGTGTTTGATTGACTATGCAAAAACATTTGATTGTGTGGATCATAACAAATTATGGGTAACATTGAGAATAATGGGAATTCCAGAACACTTAATTGTACTCATGAGGAACCTGTACATAGACCAGGAAGCTGTTGTTCAAACAAAACCTGGGGACACTGCATGGTTTAAAATTAGGAATGGAGTTCGTCAGGGTTGTATCCTTTCACCATACTTATTCAGTCTGTATGCTGAGAAAATAATCTGAGAAGCAGGACTATAATAAGAAGAATACGGCATCAAGATTGGAGGAAAAATCACAAACAACCTGCGATATGCAGACAACGTATTACTTGCTGAAAGAGAGATGACTTGAAGCACTTACTGACAAAGACTGAAGACTACAGTCTGTAATATGGATTACATTTCAATATAAAGAAAACATAAATACTCACAACTGGACCAATAAGCAGCATCATGATAAATGGAGAAAAAAAGAAGTTGTCAAAGATTTCATATTACTTGGTTCTACAATCGACAGCAATGGAAGCAGCAGTCAAGACATCAGCCAACATATTGCACTGGGCAAATCTTCTGTGAAAGACCTCTTTCTAGTGCTGAAGTGCAAAGATGTCTCCTTGAAGACTAAGATGCATCTAACCCAAGCCAGGGTATTTTCAGTCACCTCATATGCATGTGAGACCTGGCCAATGAATAAGGAAGACCAAAGAAGAGTCGATGCTTTTGAGTTGTGGTGCTGGTGAAGAATGCTGAAAATACCCTGGACTGCTAAAAGAACTAACAAATCTGTCCTGAAAGAAGTGCAGCCAGAATGCTCCTTGGAAGCAAGAATGGCCAGACTTTGTATCACCTACTTTGGTTATGTTGTCAGAAGGGACCATTCCCTGGAGAAGGATATCATGCTTGGTAAAGTGGAGGGTCAATGAAAAAGAGGAAGGCCCCAACGTGATGGATTGACATAGTGGCTGCAACAATGGGCTCAGGTATAGCGTGAAGCTGGCACAGGACTGGGCAGTGTTTGTTCTGTTGTGCGTAGGGTCACTATGAGTTGGAGATGACTTCAAAGTACCTAACAACAAAAACAATGTGAGTTTAAAACATAACCATAGTTATCATTACTTTTGCTTAACTTTTATCCTACACATCATACTTCGAGGTCTGGTTAATTAATACCTGGGCTAATGATTTAGAGTCACTATGTACAATTCCAGGAGCTCTAAATGCCTAAGGCATTTGACTGCTAACCAGAAGGCTGGTGATTCAAACCCACCAGCCACTCCTCGGAAGGAAGATTGGGCAATCTACTTCCATAGTAATATTGCCTCAAAAGCCCAAGGAGGGGTCGCTATGAGTCGGATCTGACTGGATGGCAATGAGGAGTGAGTTATGTACAATTCCACTTTCCCTCTTTCTGCTGTATCTACCTCACCATGGCAGGTGTTTCTGGAACACTATGTACAGAGGTTACAGTTCACACCATGCAAATGTGACCCCTGCTTCTTCTTCATCAGAGAGAAAAAGTATTTATGAAAAATGCAAATCTCTAGACCTCTTTCTGACTGGAAAGCTTACCATGATTCTGATGCTTGGTAAGTTTTGAGAACTACTAAGTGAGAGGATGCAAAATAAATAGAAGGTGATGTCTTTGTTCCTTTGGAATATACACCATTATCCATGGGAGCTCTGGTAGCATAGTGGCTAAGGCACTTGACTGCTAACCAGAAGGCTGGCAGTTCAAACCCACCAGCCACTCCTCAGAAGGAAGGTTGGGCAATCCTACTTCCGTAGTGATACTGCCTCGGAAACTCAAGGAGGGGTCACTATGAGTCAGGTGTGACTCGACGGTACACAACAACAACAACAACACCATTATCCATGAAGACAAACTCCTCACAAATGAAAGCAATTTGGATGTATAAACTAACAATAATATATCAACAGCATGAGAGGCCTTCAACAAAGACCTGTTCACAAAATGCATGACTGGATGGATGAACACATTCAGCCCTGACTAACTGTGAGGATGTAATGGAGACAACTTATCTCCCTTCTCATGCTGTTCTAACTGATTTCTTTGTGTTTGTTTGGTTTCAACAAACTATCCATGTCTCTGTAAGCAAGACTGGTCTTGTTCATCTTTGAGTTATACCAGAAGCCCGTTGAAAGAGGGTGTGTGAACACATTAGTAAGGATGATATTAAAAATATGCAAAATCCCTTCCTTACTCTGAGCACATCTTAGTTAACAAAAATGGCTAATAAGGAACATAAATAGAGTGTGTTGTGTCCAAACCAGGATGTAGGGGGCCATGGGAGGAGGAAAAGTGAAATTTAAAATTCTGAATCCAAAATATTACAGAAATGGAGGAAAAATAAAGTTAGAATAAATAGGAATAATAAAATAAGATGGTTGAAGATAATTTGAGGTATATCAATAATCTTAACAGATATAAAAGGGCCAACTCTCTAGTTTAAATACAGACATTTTTATTTGAATAAAGGAGAAAAAAAAATCAGCTACATACTTTTCACAGGTGACACATAAAGTGACAGATCTACATTATTTGTCCTTTTGTGATTGGCTAATTTCACTCAGAATAATGTCCTCCAAGTTCATCTATGTTATGAGGTATTTCACAGATTCATTTAACTTTGCATACTATTCCATTTTTGTATATACCATTGTTTGTTTGTCCTTTCATCCACTGATGGGCCCTTAGATTGTCTCCTTCTTTTTGCAATTGTGAATAATGTTTCTATGAACATGAATAGGTATATGTCTGTTCCTGTCACAGCTCTTGTTTGTCCACTATATACTGAGTTGTGGGATTGTT
Organism: Orycteropus afer afer; assembly: GCF_000298275.1. Lineage (NCBI taxonomy): Eukaryota > Metazoa > Chordata > Mammalia > Tubulidentata > Orycteropodidae > Orycteropus > Orycteropus afer. Next base: position 507,482 of record NW_006921704.1, on the reverse strand, counting down.
AGATCATATTATATTTCTATTTCCAACTTTTTAAGGAAGCACCATACCATTTTCAAAAATGGTTGCACCGTTTTACAGTCCCACCAGCACTGTATAAGTGTTCCAGCCTCTCCACACCCTCACCAACATTTATTGTTTTGTGTTTTTTTTAACTTAGCTATTAATGCTGAGGTGAGATGATATCACTAAAAGACTAATGGACCACACAAACCCCAGCCTTCAGAACCCTGAGACAGAAGAACTAGTGGGTACCCAGTTAACACCACCAACAGTTCTGAAAGGGATTACTATTGGAGGTCCTGGATAGAGTGGGAGAAAATTGTGGAACAAAACTCAACATCATAAAAAAAAAAAAAAAAAAACTGCTGAGATAGAGACTAGTAGAACCCCTGAGACTGTGACCCTTAAACATCCTTCAAGCCTAGAACTGAACTCACCCTTGGTGATCAATTTCAGCCAAATGGTAGACCTATAAGGTGAGCAATGTCACAAAGGAGGTAGGTACACACTCCTTAAAACAACCAATCATATGAGATCAAAAGGGCAGCATTTGTCTAGAGATAAAATTCAGAAGGCAGAAAGGGATAGGAAAGGAGGACAAATGGAAATGATAGACACAGAAAGTATTGGGAAGAGAGCTGTTACATTGTGGGGATTGTAATCAGTATCATGAATCAAAATGCATATGAATTATTGAATGAATAATTCAATTTGCTCTGTAAACTTTCACCCAAATCACAATAAAAAGTTAATAAATAAATATATAAATAATAACCCACCTAGAACATATGGTCATAGAAAAATTGAAAGTGAAAGGAGGATCAAATATAAACCAGGCAAATGTTAGCAAGAAATATATTTGTGGTTGAAGCTGGTGGTGTCAGGTTACTCTGCTATTCATAGCTGTATGATTTCCAACTCTTGCACTTCTTAAAGGAACAAGAGCATACAATTAAATACCACAATTTCAGGTGCGTAACTTTTCAGCTAAATGTTCAAGATTGTTTCAAATTTTGTAATCATATTTTTCAAGAAATGTCAATTTCTCAGTTTATTCTCATGAAATAGAACTAAATTTCTATTATTAGAAATACTAATTTCATTTCCTTAATAAAAATGCTTTAAATGAGGCTGTATTCTATATGAAATATGTTTCTGGAGAAAATTGCATTCTAATCTTTTTTCTTGATAGTCAATGAACTAGACTATCAGGAAACTATACTCTGAATCTAGAGAAATCTTAACTGAGGGATTACTGAAAGGTGTACATTGCTAGAGAGAACCACCTTTAATAAAACCCAGTCCAGATTGTCCATGTTGGGGTGAAGAGAAAATCTCAGGAAATACGTACTGCCCCTTCTAAATTTCTTACCCTCCAATACTTACAGAGAAATATGGCTAATATTTTGAAGTAGTAAATACATTTCCTCTTATGGCAGCAATAAAGAGTGTGAGGTTTTCAAAGAGATCCCAAGTCCTTCCAGAGTACATTTCTAACTGCAGTTGATTAGGTACAATTCATTCTTACTAGGGGAGGTGATAAGTTTCTTTATGGTGAGACAAAAACACATTGCCATCGAGGCAATTCTGACTCATGGTGACCCTATGTATTACAGAAAAGAACTGCCCCATAGAGTTTTCTTTACCAAACCTTTACAGAAGCAGATCACCTGGTCTTTCTTCTGCAGTGTCAGTAGGTATATTCAAACTGCCAAGCTTTTGGTTAGTAGTCAGGCACAAACATCTGTCCTGTGGTCAAAGCAGTGGCTAGTTTGTGCTGTCCCAAGTCATTCTTTGCTCTGAGTTGTTCATCAAGAGGCTCCCAAGAAAAAGTCAGTTGACATGGAAAACTGAGTTTAAAAAAGTTGAGGGATTCAAATCTGTGCTGTAAATATATTAAGGGTATTGGACACTCCTTGTTAGTGATCCTATCATGGATTCGTGTTCTAGCCTTTTACAGTCCTTGGACTAAGCATTTGTATAGGGAGGGAAAGCCTCTGAGATGACCCAGCTTTCCCTGGAGTCCATGGCCATTAAGATCCTCTATTCTTTTCTTGTAGGAGTGCTACATACTGTGAGTAAAATCTCATAATGGTGGTGGAAATTCTGCTTAGGGAATAACTGATCTTTCTATTCCTTTTGAAGTGGGGAAATGGGGGCATGTTTCTTTATCCTTTTTGTGACACTCTTAGTCCTTGTGCTGTGTGAAATAAAACCCAAACACAGCTTGTGGTCTCGTCTTTGTTATGGTGACAATGAGGGTGTTATGAATCAAGAGATTTCAAGACAGCTTACTGTTATAACATACATTGGGGGTAGGGTCTAATTTTTGAAGATTTATCAATTTGGTGTTTGAAGAGGCATATCACAGGAAATGCTTTGTACCTTACAACTCTTTCTCCTAGCTATGATTTATTGGGCCGTGATACAATAAATCATGCTTTTTGATTCCCCCTTCTCTTTCTGAAAGAAGTGACTCATTCTGAAGAGCCAAGCTTGTTCATTCTACTTTTCCCCCCTTTTTAAATTTTCTCTGAAAGCCTTGTTTTCATCCACCCCAACTCTGTAGATGTCATTTATTCCTATTACTCCTTCCATGATCTGAGCATGCTCATTTAAAGAATAGCTCTCTAAAAATCACATATCATGTAGGAAATGCAAAAAGTAAAGGATTTAAAACATCTGAGTCCCCCAGTAGACGCATAGATTACAATCTATCAGCCATGTTACTGCATAAGAACATGATAAAAACCAAGTTTTATCTTATTTTTATTTTTTTCCTCAATTCTTAAAAGAGTGTATTTTTCACTGGGCTCAGAAAATATGAATTCAAATCACAAGTCAAGTATTAAGCAATGTTTATATTTTTAAGCCAAATTTCTAGAAAACCATAAAGAAATAATCATATGATTTACAATACTGCAGGTAAACAATGAACAAGTTTAAAAAGTAGGAGATTTGAAAGCGAACAACAGAAGTAAATCAATGACTCCCACATGGTGGGAAGAAATGATTTTCTATTCAGGATATCAAACAAAACTAACACGATATTAATGGCTGAGCGAAGAGGCTTCCCATTTGCACTTTCATGAGGGGAGGTTAAGGATTGGCAGTTGTTCATATAAATCAAGTCTGGTAAGAACTGTATGGATAACTGTTTGACATTTTCAGTTGGAAAGGAGCAGCTTGTCTTTGGTTCTGAAGCATTCCCCTTATGACAATCATCTTTTTCCTCTTTTGATGAACTAGATTTTTAATATCAATGTTATGTAAGCAAATGCACTGCAGTCCAGAGGTTAGAACTTTTTGTGGTGGACCAGTCCCAAGATGAAAGGGGAGAATATGAGGACATTTGCCCATCAAAACCAAATCTGTTGCTCATGTATTTGCCAGCACATTTTACTTAAAGTTTTTCCACTCATGCTGTGTTTCACAATTGTCAAAATCAAAGAAATAGGAAGAAAATGGTGACATATCAGTCAGATTGTTTGCTACTGTACGCCATTTTAACAGAAGAATATAGTTTCTTATGGATAATGTGGGAGTTAGTTGTTAAACAATTACTAACACAGCATTTATTGTTTAAGGCCTACTAAATGTCCAGAAAAATTGTGATTCATATTCAAGAGAAGACAGGTTGTCTCATAAGTATATTGGATTACTGGAAAGAAACTTAAGGCATCTGAATTACACTCCTATATCTACCACTGCACACTACTCTGCAAGTCACATAGCCTCTAGGCCTTTGTAAACATGAGGCAATTTACATAAATATTTTCAAACATTATTTCTAGCTTAAACTTTACAGTTTAATCCGTTCTAATCTATCCTTGCCCTGAACCTACCTCTTGACCTCTAGAGGAGGAAATAGAGGATCAGAAGCATGGGTGTATCTCTGGAAAACAGTGACTATGACAATTAGAGTTTTAAATTGCTGAATGATCTCTCACAGCTGGAAATGAAAACCAAGATGGTGAATGGAAACTTCTCACTGGTGTCCCCCGTCAAGGGTGCCCAGGGTATGTGCCATACCTGCCATACTGCAGATACACCTCTGATCAGATGGCAAAAAGAAAACAAATTAAGTGCAAAACAATGGTAGTGACAAGATGTGCTAAGATTCAAGGCAGTGCCCAACCAAGTTTTAAAAGCATTGACCTCTCTTTTCACTTAGAATGTATATTTCTCTATGCCTATATAAAAGAGGTAGAGAAAATCTATCCATGACCTGTGTATTAAAGGATAAGTGAAGTTATTTATGTTTCTACAATGCACCAAAAGCAGTTTCTACAATGCAACTGGCTTAGGCATGAAGAAATAGAGCAAACCAGAAATCTGTATGGAGGGCAAAAATTTTCCAGTATGCGTCAATTACATTTAATGCGTATTCAATAATTTGAGCTCATCTGAATGCATTAAATTAGGTAAAACTCTGCCTTGACTCACTCCTGAGGCAATTTGATATGCCTCTCTGAAACTTACTGCATTGACTCCAAGATTACTTTGGTAGACATCTGGCTGCTGGCCATGATGGAGAAGCAAACTTCTACTTGCTTTGCCTTGTTCCTGGTGCCTCACTTTCATCACTAGGCTTTTCCATTGCTTCAGAGAGACAGTGCTAAAGCAATGTATTATAGCAGCAGTTTCTGGTTGGGTTGGCCTTCCTCACAGGCATACATTGTCAGTGCCAGTAGGAAAAAAAAAACAGCAAGGAGTGAGTTCTCCATTAACATCAGGACCATTCCCAACAAGTGCATTAGACACATTGAAGGTGCAAAACCCTCTGGTCTACTCTGACTTTAAAGAGAGAGTGTATTTTCTTGCCAAGACTAAGGAAATGTAAGGGGACAAATCCAGGCACTTTTATATAATTTTGTATCTAATCTTGTTGTTGTTGTTGTTATGTGCCGTCGAGTCAGACCCAACTCATAGTGACCCCTCCTTGGGTTTCCAAGGCGGTATCACTACAGAAGTAGATTGCCCCATCTTCCTTCCCAGGAGTGGCTGGTGGGTTTGAACTGTTAGCCTTCTGATTATCAGTCAAGTGCCCTAGGCACTACGCTCCCAGAGCTCCCTCTAATCTTCTTAATAACCTTTAATATAATCCCAATTTTGCATTGAGGAATTGAAAGCTTAAAAGGTTAAGTAACTTGTTCAAGGTCACATACTTAGTACGTGATAGAACTAAGACCTGTGACCCCCAACTTCCTTTCTTTTTTTTTTTTTTCATCTAGGCTGTCTCTTTTAACAAGTACATAGAAATGCAATTACTTTAGTTCCTCTCCAAATTCTTAAGATTTCTAGATTTAAAAAAGTATAGTAAGTGAAAGATATAAAGGAATGTAGAGTGTACTAACTATACAGGAGTAACTTAGTTTAAACTAGTTACTTTCAGTGCTTTGTGTAGAATAAAGAAACTGATGGGTGCTTCCCAAATGTGATTGGGCTTCCATCTTTTTGGCACCTCAATAATAACATAATTTTTGTTTCTGTATTCAACCCATATGAAATTGTGAAGTATCATTGTAAATGTTTGAGTCATAGATATGATTAATCAATTTTTCTTGGTTAAATATGTAACATTAAAGCATTTTCTGTGTAATTAAATGTTATTTCAAAAGTTCCATTTTTAGTAGATTTTCCCTGGGTAATAACCCTGACAGTCTAATAAGAATATATTATTTGATTTATAATGTGATTTTAGGCACCTGCCCATAAGAGAGCCATATCAATAGTGCTATAAGATCTAACCTCATTGATAAAAATGTAAGCAGTTAGTGAACATTACTGGAGTAAGGTTCTTATGCCATTGATGCCATTGATTCTTGCCATGGTACTAATAGATGTTTTCGGTTTGCTGTCAGTTGTTTGTCAAGAATTATAATAATATTTTTCACAAAGCTTTGCTTTGACTTCCATTACACTGTGAGACTATTTTTTTCCCAACCTCCCTACCATCTGTCTTGAATTCTACATTGGAAAATCTCCCTGATACTCCATCCAAAAGGGCTAAGTGAAATCAATATGACAACAGCATATTGCTGATTCATTCTAGCTTTTAAGTGGGATGTTGTTATGATGAATAGTGGTCCAGCTCTCTACCTCTCTTTTATTCCAATGCTGTCTCATAATGTTTAAGTCACTCATCAGACTCTATTAATTCTATATGCTTTCCCAAAATCTCTCAGAAGTATGAGACTAAAAGAAATGTGAAGAAAAAAGATCAATTGCATTTAGTTTTCAGCAGGATTGGAATTATATGGTTTTCTATTTTTGTCTATGTTTGTTAAAGACAATCAATATATAAGAATACCACGTTTGAAAATAAGAGCAATGAAAATCATTAACAAAATTTATTCTTTTATGTGCCATATGCTTAGCTACAGATTATGTAAAGGACTTAAACAACAACAACAAAAAAAAAATCACTGCCATTGACTTGGATCCAACACATAGTGACCCCTCCGTAGGTTTCTGAGGCAGTATCTCTACGGAAGTAGATGGCCCAAACTTCCTTCCCAGAAGTGGCTTGTAGGTTTGAACTGCTAGCCTTCTGGTTGGCAGTCAAATGTCTTAGGCACTACACCACCAGAGCTCCTGTAAAGGACTTACCTACTCCAAATGAAAAAAAAAAAAAAAAAAAAAAAAAATTTTTTTAAAGTTTATACTGTCGTATTATATGTAGCATACTGCCTAAGACATTTGACTGCTAACCAAGAGGCTGGTGGTTCAAACCCACTAGCCTCTCCTCAGAAGGCAGAGTGGGCAATCTGTTTCCATAGAGATACCGCCTCAGAAACCCATGGAGGGATCACTATGAATCAGGACTGACTGGAAGGCAGTGAGTTTGTTTGTTTTTTTAATTATGATTATATTATGAAATCCATCCTTATTGATTATTTCATAAAACCAAATTCTAATGATTATGTGTTCCTTTAAAATGAATACAAATTAGAATGTTAGAGGATAAAATTTCATAGTGTAACAGTTCTGGATTGAAGTTCAAGTGCACTAAAGACCAGACAATCAAAAAATGGCAACACTAAGGTTGCACACCAAGATGTTGCACATGTGGAAATCTCTCAGAACTATGGTAGGTATTAGAAAGACATATTGAGGAAGTATTTAGTTGCAAATGACAGAAATTTTAACCAATAAAATAAATTAATTATTTGGCTTACATAAGTGGGAAGGCAAGAGGGGAATGCCACCTCAAACACCATGTTAGGTATTTTTCTTCATCTTTGGCTATTGCAAATAAGCTATCTCTGTATGCCATGAAAAATGGGCATTCGCAGATTTGCCTTTCTAGTTTAGGTATCAGAATACAAAGAGAACTTGTGTCTTGCAAAACCCACATACAAATCCCAGAAGCTAGCCCTGCTTGAGTGCTCTGCTCTCCTCTAGACCAATCACCATGGATGGAGAGAAGGGGAACCTGTGCTGGCTGGCTTGCCACCACTCATCTGTCAGTATGTCATACCGTGGTGGCTTGTGTGTTGCTATGATGCTGTAAGCTATGCCATTGGTATTACAAATACCAGCAGTCACCCATGGTAGATAGCTTTTCTATGTAGCTTCTAGACTAAGACAGACTAGGAAGAAGGATATGGCCAGGTCCACTTCTGAAAAAATTGGCCACTGAAAACCTTACGGATAGCAAGGAAACATTGTCTGACATAGTGCTGCAAGATGAGCCATTCAGGTTGGAATGCACTCAAAATATGATGGGGGAAGAGCTGCCTCCTCAAATCATAGTTGACCTTAATGACATGGATGAGGGAAAGTTTTCTGGACCTTCATTTGCTGATGTGACATGAAGTAAAATAAGAAGAAACAATTGTAAACATCCATGAGTAATCAGAATGTGGAATGTACGAAGTATGAATCTAAGAAAATTGGAAGTTGTAAATAATTAAATGCAATGCAAAAAG
>NW_006921704.1:497080-498658 GCF_000298275.1 Orycteropus afer afer | reverse complement strand
AGTGACCAAGACCAGTTGAGTTATGGAATAACATCAAAGACATCATATGTGAAGAAAGCAAACAGTAATTAAAAAGATGGGAAAGGAAGAAAAGATCAAAATTGATGATGGAAGAGACTATGCAAATTGCTTTTGAACATATAGTAACTAAAGCAAATGAAAGAAATGATGACCAGAAAGACCTGAACAGATGCTTTCAAAGGGCAGCTCAAGAAGATAAAATGTGCAAAGACTTGAAGTTACAAAATCAACTGGGAAGAACAAGCATGGCATTTCTCAAGTGGAAAGAACTGAAGAAAACATTCAAATCTTGAGTTGTAATATTGAAGGATTTTATTTGCAAAATATTGAATGATGGAAAAGCATCCAAAGAAGATGGAAGGGATACACAGAGTCACTTTACCAAAAATCATTGGTCTAAGTTCAACTATTATGAGAGGTAGGATATGATCAAGAATCGATGGTATTGAAGGAAGAAGTCCAAGATGTACTGAAGGAATTGGTGGAAAACAAGGCTCCAGGAAATGATGGAATACTCATTGTGATATTTCAACAAACAGATGCAGTGCTGGAAGCAATCAGTCATTTATGCCAAGAAATACAGAAAACAGCTACCTGGCCAACCAGCTGGAAGAGATCCATATTTGTGCCCATTCCACAGAAAGGTGATCCAACAGAATGCAGAACTTATTGAACAATATCATTAATATCACACACAAGTAACATTTTGCTGAAGATCATTCAAAAATGGTTGCATCAGTACATTGACAGGTAACTACCAGAAATTTAAACTGGATTCAGAAGAGAACATGGAATGAGGGATATCATTGCTGATGTCAGATAAACCTTACCTGAAATCAAAGAATACCTGAAAGATGTTTATCTGTATTTTGTTGGCTATGCAAAAATATTTGACTGTGTGAATCATAATAAATTATGAATAACACTGCAAAGAATGAGAATTCCAGAACAGTTCATTGTGCTTAAGGAGAACTTGTACATAGACCAAGAGACTGTCACTCAGACAGAACAAGGGGATACTGCGTGGTTTAAAATCAGGAAGGGTGTGGTCAAGGTTGTATCCTTTCACCATACTTATTCAATCTGTATGCTGAACAAGTAATCTGAGAAGCTGGACTATGTGAAGAAGAACACAGCATCAGGATTGGAGGAAGGCTCATTAACAACCTGTGATATGGAGACAACACAACCTTACACAGTGAAAGTGAAGATGACTTGAAGCACTTACAGACAAAGATCAAAGACTACAGCCTTCAGTATGGATTATACTTCAATTAAAAGAAATAAAAAATCCTCACAACTGGACCAATAAGCAACATCATGATAAATGGAGAAAAGATTAAAGTTGTTAGAGATTTCATTTTCCTTGGATCTATAACCAAAGCCCATGGAACAACAACAACAAAAAAAGAACAGTGCCATCAAGTAATTCTAACTCATAGTGACCTTGTAGGACAGAGTAGAGCTGCTCCATGGGATTTTCAAGGCTCCAAGTCTTTGTAGCGTAGTGCCTAAGGCACCTGACTGCTAACCAGGAGGCTGGCAGTTCAAACCCAC
>NW_006921704.1:495218-496366 GCF_000298275.1 Orycteropus afer afer | reverse complement strand
TTCTGAGGTGGTATCTCTACAGAAGTAGATTGCCTAATCTTTCTTCTGAGGAGTGGCTAGTGGGTTTGAACCACCAGCCTTCTGGTTAGCAGTCAGATGCCTTAGGCACTAAGCCACCAGATGAAAAATTTGTCTTTGAGGAAACACAGCCAGAATACTCTGAAGAACCAAGGAAAGTCAGACTATGCCTCCCATATTTGGGCATGTTGTCAGAAGGGACCAATCCCTGGAGAAGGATGTCATGTTTGGTAAAGTAAGGGGTAAGAGAAAAAGAGAACAACCCTCAATGAGATGAACTGACATAGTAGCTGTGATGGTGGGCTCAACCATGGCAATGAGTGGGGATGACACAGAACGAGAGAGTGTTTCTGTTTTACAAATGGTTGGTCACTGTTGAGTCAGAACCAACTTTTCAGCACTTAACAACAACATGCTCACTTGACTAGGCCTGGGTCAGGTATACCCATGATAAAGGATGATATGAAAAGGTGGAAAATTGAGGTAAATTTTTTAATACAGTTGAAAAAGGAGATCATAAGTCAGAAACAAAAGTCCTTAATTAATATGGAGAAAAAGATTTTGGTCCTTACTAATTAATTAGCCATGATTAATTTTACTCACCACTCACTTGTCAGTTTGTTGTGGCTTGCATTTTTTTTTTTTTTAATTATTATGGTGAAAGTTTACAGAGAAAATTCATTTTCTATACAGCAGTTCACATACATTTTATCTCCTGACTGACTACAATTTACTACAATGCAGCAGGTCTCTTCCCACTTCCTCCCCAGTTATGTCTTCCCTGTGTCCTTCCCTCCCATGCACTCCTGCCCCTCAAGCTGTCTCCTTATATATACACAGCCCTTGTATTCTCCCATGATTGATCTCTCCAAGGAGTGTATCTACCTAAGGCAAATGTTCAGCTCATATGCCTTTATTCATGTGTCTGGAAGCCACAGGAGTGGGTTCAATTCAAGACCTGAAGGACAGCTAGGAGCCATAGTCTGAGGGGTTCCACCAGGCTCTATCAGACCAGCATACCTGGTCTGCCAACTTTTTTTTTTTTTTTTTTTTATGATTTGGAGTTTTTTTCCACATTGTTCTCCAACTCTTTCCAGGGTGTCATTAGGGGCCCTAAATTTGCCCCTAGT
>NW_006921704.1:461606-490748 GCF_000298275.1 Orycteropus afer afer | reverse complement strand
GATAAGTTCTAGGTCTGTATCCTGCTCTCTTGTTTCTACCACTTTTTCTTGCTTGTTTGTGTGGACTCTGTTGTCTGTGACACTTTGTGATTTTGTTGTATTTATGTTTAATTGTTGATTTCATGTTGGGGTCATTCACCCAAAGTTTTCATTTTCTTAGTTTATTTATTATTATTATTATTATTATTATTATTATTATTATTATTAAAATGTATCTGAGTAAGCAGTGTTCTGTGCTCTTCTATTCACTAGTTGGCAGCACTTATGTACTCACCACCTGTCTCCTGGTGGATGTGATAGAAAATGAGAGTGACTGCACAGATCTTTGTTAACTGTGAAGAACAGTTACGGGTAAGTCAGGATCTTTTTGGTGGTCATTTTTCATTGGCCAGTTGGTGCAGAAGGATGTAGAGGCTCTCACTCAGTAAGTGGAGCTGCAGGAGGTGCCTGTGTGTTTGCATCATTTGGTCATGGTTGCCATCTCCCACTCATTTAGACAAAAACAAAAATCAAGAAACCATCAGAAAATAAAAGCAGCCGACAAAAGACACACACTGCTGAAACACACAAGAACGATCACCAAAAGGAGATGAAAGAATGAAAGAAAAAAAAGGCAAGCAATAAATGAGAGAAAATATTTAAAGAAATACTTTTAAAAGCTGAAAGAAATATGAAAAGAAAAGGTGGGGGTTGGAACTCCTAATATCTGGGCAGGGAAGAATAAGAGAAAAAATGTAGAGTAGAAGAATAATTAAGAAAAAAATGGGGAAAATGAAAAAAGTAAAACAAGGAATGGGGAGAACCACAAGAAAGAGAAATGGAAATCGGAAAAAGGGAAAAGAGAAAAAGCCAAACACTAGAACTTGGGAAGGGAAGAAGAAAGAAGAAGAATAAGAAGGACAAATAATAATAATAATTTAAAAACAGACAAAAACAAACTAAAAATTAAAAAAAAAAAAATCTGGGTGTGGTCGACAGGGGACCCAGACTCCATCAGAGCACACAGACTGTGATGGAATTCCTGCTGGCCCAGAAGGTGTGTGGGAGCGAGGGATGGCCGCACCTCCATTCACCAAGAGGGTGTGGGGTATGAGAGTAATAAGGGGAATATCACACCTTTCTAGTCTTCAGTATCCAGTGTGTCCTTGCAGTCCTTGGCAGGTGGAATCTATTCTTAGGTTCCTGGAATCTTGGAGAATGCTGTCGCTTTAAATATCCAAAATGGCCCAACTACTTGTAAGCATTCAGAATGGTTGTGCCCTCTGTACAGCCAAAAGTGTACAGCTCAACCTGTCTCTTTCTTTGCTGCTTCCACTTTTATTCACCAGTCTTCTGCGCAGCCCTTGGCTATCGGGGATGATTGTTAGGTTAATTCTTAGGTCCTAACACATTTGGTAATATCCATGCTGTCTGTGCTGTCAGGATCGCTGGTAGATCACAGCTTCTTATGTCTCCTTTTTCAGTGTTTTTATGCAGGTTCTTCTACTAGTTAAAGTTTAGCCCACTTCTGTATTCTTCCTTTCAAAGCTCAGGGCTCCAGGATTATCTTCTGTATCTGTGTTAATTGTTTCCTCTTTTCTCTCTTGAAGAGGGTCTGTGTATTTTGTCTGCCTATTCTGCTATTTTACAGGAACTCTCAGCTTGCATATTTTCATGATACTAGAGTCTATGCCACAGATCTTTTCAAACACAGGCAGTCCCCATGTTATGATGTATCTGAGTTACAATGAACTGCATCTATAACCATCAGTGTATCTGGAATACTGAATCTTTCTGTTGGAAGTTATGGGCAAATGTATGCAGTGGATATGGGAAAAAATGCTGAGTTATGTGAACATGCTCCAAGCATTTGACCATGATAATATGATGGAAGAGATTGGTTGAAAAATCATCCATCTGAGTTTAGGGTTAGCAGCTGATCACAAACCACCTGCACCATGGCTTGTAGTAAACCCTCACAAATGTTTGTGAAATGAGTGATAATAATCATGCTTTTCCTACTTTTGTAGAGTAACTGGTAGAGTCTAACTGGCATTAATTTCTCCAAAATTGTATATTTTCTTGCCATTGCAATTTGTCTTTATTTGGCACTGTGACAAATTCCTGGTCTCTCTTACCCAGTGCCTTTCTTGTAAGGAAATAAACAGACCAGACCTGTAAATAATTTTAATTCACCAGATCTTTAGAATTATTTCTCACTGCCACTCCCTTTTTTCTCTACAGTGTTAATCTCTCATGAAACAAAAGAAATTAATAGTTGATTCCACAGTTACTTGTGGAGTTACTGAAACCAGATTAAAATGAGCAACTCTCCAACAGGTTCTTTTTGCCCTAACACCAACGCAAATATGCACCATGTTCAACAGAAATTAATTATTGCTTTATTTTGCCTTAAACTGCTGATTTCAGTGGAATACTATTTAACTAATAAAACATTATTGTTGAAGTTGATTTGGCCTTTTACACATTTTGAATGGAAAAAGTATAAAAATAGTATTTTAAGCCTTGTTATATATATTATTGTTGTTGTGTTGTGTTGAGTCAATGCTGACTCATAGCAACTCTATAGGACAGAGTAGAACTGCCTCCATAGGGTTTCTTAGGCTGTAATCTTTATGGTAGCACATCTCCAGATCTTTTCTTCCATGGAATGTCTGGCAGGTTCAATCACTGAGCATTTGGTTAGCTGCTGAGTGCTTAACCATTGTGCCACCAGGATTCCTATTGTGTGTGTGTATATATATATATATATATACACATATGTACATATATAATTATACATATTTACATATTTCTATACTTTTTCAAGGAGCTCTGGTAGCATAGTGCCTAAGGCACTTGACTGCTCACCAGAAGGCTGGCGGTTCAAACCCACCAGCCACTCCTGGGAAGGAAGGTTGGGCAATCCTACTTCTGTAGTGATACTGCCTCGGAAACCCAAGGAGGGGTCACTATGAGTCGCGGCATACTCGACGGCAAACAACAACAACAACATACTTTTACAGTACACTAGATTTTCTTTGCTAACATTTCATTTAGTATTTTTTCATTTAATTCACAAATGATATTAACTTATGGATTGTGTGTTTTGATGAGTGCTCTTCTTGTTTAGTTTTGGGATCAGTGATATATGAGCTTTGCAAAATGATTGGCAAAGCTCTGGAAGAGTCCCAATAAGATAGGAACTTTACATTACCTTGTAAAATTATCTGGATTGGTAATCTAAATTAGGGCTAGAAATTTGACTAAATTTTAATTTCTTCAATGGTCATTCATCCATGAAGTATTTTAAATCTTCTTGAATCAATTTGGATAATTGTATTTTTGTTGAAAATTTTCCCTTTCATGTACATTTTATAATGTACCTGTATAAAGTTGTAGCTAGTGTTCTCTTACAAGTGAAAAACTCCTCTCTGTATCTATAGTGATGTCCCTTTTTAAGTATTACACCCACTCCTCTTTATTTACATGATTAGGTTGTAAAGAGCAGGATGTTATGATAAATTGGTATTATGCAAGAGTTGGGGGCCGCACCTCAACTTCAGTGTTGGTGTCCCCCTCACCTTGTCACTCACTGCTCATTGGGCACCCCTAGCACATCTCAAGATGCATGTGGTGCAGCTGGCCCCCCTTTCTTTTCCCACCAGCTGCTACTGCCCACTACCTGCCCTGGGCAGAAACCCTGGTTGGCTTCTACCTGCCACCTCCTGCAATCCACCCTGGATAGGGACCCCATTCATCCTCTGTCTGCCCCAACCCTTCAGCCCTGAAAATTCCTTTCCTCTTCCTCTCTTCCCACCTCATCCTACTGACTTCCCTAGCACCTTTGGGCCCTTGTCCAGACTCTCCCTGCCTGCCTCCCTGCTTGCACCCTTCCATCATTCCACTGTTACCTCGTGCCCTCCGTGTCTGACTGAGACATTTTAGATGAACAGGAGAAGGTGTTCCATGACCATCAGCTGCCATGCTTCATGTAGCCTGATCGTCATTGGGAACTCCAGTATATCATACAGGGTGACCCATGGAGTGTATCCTGGGCCTGGCTGTAGCCCTGTGTGGGGCCCAGATCATCAAAGGCACCACCTGATAATTTTTTTCAAAGTTGTTTTAAATGCTAAATGTCAGATAATGAGATAGTCAATAAGCGAGAGTAGGTGTATTATTTGTATTTTCCTCTTTATATCAAAACTTTGTGTGTTTTGTACTTTTATTTAATTGCATAGCTCTATTACTTTTTAGTTTTCTACTCCATTAATTTCCACTTTTATCTATCTTAAGTTTACCTCTCTGCTCCCTTTAGGTTTATTTTGCTGCATTTAATTTATAATTTAATTCATAATTTCCCTAGGTATCATAATCCAAAATTAATAAGTAAACAGATTTAGGGATTACCATAATCCATGGGGATGAGGATAAATCAAATTTAAAATTCTCGGCTCTTGGTCTACAATTCTGTAATTAAATTGAAGACGTTATTGGTGTTAGCATTTTTTAGTACTGCAGAGTCCTCCACAAGTGGTTGCCAATAGTAAATGTCATCCGTGTAAGAAAACAGATGAAATAAACAAACATTCCAAATTTCCTCATTTGCATATTCAAATTTCTCTGGTACCACTCAAGGGATTTTGTAGCAATTACTACTCATTGCAAGGCTGGTAGTTGGTGAAAAAGTAATAGTTACATGACCCAAGGCAAACTACTGATGTTTGGAAATTGCTTCCATATGTGCTGGCTCAAAAAAAAAAAAAAAAAAACTCATTGCTATCAAATCACTTCTGACTCATCGCGACCCCCGTTGGTTTTCTGAGGCTGTAAATCTTTATAGAAGTAGATTGCCTATCATCCTTCCACAGAGCAGCTGGTGGGTTTGAACCACCAACCTTCTGGCTAGCAGCCAATGCTTTATCCACTCTGCCACCAGAGCGCCTTCTTCACAAACCTAAAGGGAAATCCAAGAATTATAGAAAATGTAGTATTCCACTGTTGCAGCTTCCCATGTCACAGGGCCAGTACTCATCACCTTGAACCCTGTTCCCAGACCACCCTTTCTTCCCTGGGTGGCCTGGACAAGCCACATCACCTTCAACACGTCTGTTTGTCTTTGACAGTGAAGCGAAGATAAAGGCACATGCCACGTACCTCCTTGCAATAACTCTTTCATTAGGTTCACAAGAGACCTATTGTTAATGAGAGAATTGCCTCTACAGTACTTTGTATGCCTTTCACCAAAATAAAAACAAACAAAAAGATTGCTATTTAAAAAGAAGAAATCCTCCACTGACTTTGGACTCAGATCTGAGTCTGACCCCTCTGCTGTCTATTGAAAGGAAGTGATTAACCATGTGGACATTCAAGAAAGACTGAAAACTTTGCCCAACGGGCAGGAAAGCAGCCATGACATATCATACTGTGAAATATCATTAGCTTCCCTTTAAAATTCTGTCAGTGTCCATTGAAACATTGGTAACAACTTAAAATATAAAAAAGAAACATGTCAGTGGCATTTTTATTTCAAAATGAAAAGAGTTTACAGATGTTTTGTGCTTATAGAAATTGATAGCTCCTTGAAACACCTTCAAATAATATAAAAAAAAAATGTAAAATTAAAATTGCCTATTTTCTCCCATGCAGAGAGACTTATAATGTAGCCAATACTCTTATCAGACATGTAATGATGTGATAGAAAAATAATACATAATTTTACGTTAAGGGAATTACACAAATTATTATTTCCTTCATCATATATTGTGGATCTTTTCTTAGGACTTTTATAATAGTTAATTATATATAAAATACACATAGATAGGCTCATTACTGTGGGTTGCCCCATAAAAGATATCTACATCTGGATTCTGTGACTGTGACCTTATTGGGAAAAAAAGGTCTTTGCTGACCCTTTCTTTAAATATTACATTATATTAAGGTTTATATTAAAGAAATTATATTAAAGATCTTGGGATGAGATCATCCTGGATTAATCAGGTGAGTTCTAAATCAAATGACATGTGTCTTTATAAGAGAGAGGTCAGGGGAGCTTTGAGAGACAAGGAGGAGAGGGCCATGTGAGGACCAAGACCAATATTAGTGTGATGAAACCACAAGCTCAGGGATGCTGACAGCAACAGCTGGAAGGGGTGAGGGACAGAATCTTCCTTAGCATCTCTAGAAGGATCACAGACAAGCCAAAATCTTGATTTCAGACTGCTGACCTCCAGAAATGTGAGAAAATACATTTCAGTTGTTTTAAGCCACCAAGTTTACAGTAATTTTTTTGTGATTCTCCAGTATATATAGCAATTGATATAAGTAAATACGTTTGTAAATGGAGCCTAGATAACTAATACGTTTTAAAAAGAAGTAGACATATAACTCATCTTAGAGAATGTAATGATTTCCTTGAATATTATATTTAAGAGATTGAAACCCACATTTTCAGGATAAAGATATATAGTGTATATTAATTTCACTCTTTTTTTAAAAAATCACATAAAAACCCCGTATGTATAAAAGTTCACATGGGGGTTATGCAAACAGTTAAAAAGCAATCTCATTATATAATATTAATATTTTACATTGTATTTTAGAAAGAATTTGCATATATACTATGTTGTTGTTGTTGTTATGTGCCATCAAGTCCGACCCGACTCATAGTGACCCCTCCTTGGGTTTCTGAGGCAGTTATCACTACGGAAGTAGATTGCCCCATGTTCCTTCCAAGGAGTGGCTGGTGGGTTTGAACTGCCAGCCTTCTGGTTAGCAGTCAAGCAGTCATAGCCTTAGGCACTATGCTACCAGAGCTCCCCATATATACTATATGTATACCAAAAGATAAAAAAGAAAACTCACTGCTATCGAGTTGATTTGACTCCTAGCAACCCCTCCTTGGGTTTCTGAGGCAGTATCTCTATGGAAGTAGATAGCCCAACCTTCCTTCTGAGGAGTGGCTGGTGAGTTTGAACTGCCAGGCTGCTGGTTAGCAGTCAAATGCCTTAGGCACTACACCACCAGAGCTCCTATACTACATGTATAAAACCTAATAATTCTAACACATGAAGTCTTTATATCTAAACCTGTCATTTGTTTTTCATAATGATATTCATTCATTTTAGTATATTTACTTCTTTGTTTCATACATTTTTTAATTGCAGTAACATTAAAATTGTGAAATGTATAAATTTCAAGAGTTTAACTGGATAATCTCTGATAAATGTATTTGTCTGTGAACTCCTGCTAGACTCCAGATACAGATTTTTCTTATCCCAGTAAATTCTCTTCTACTTATTTCAACCAAATCTTCAGTCAGCCCATTATTCTAATTTTGATCATCAAAGACTCATTTTGACTATTTGTGAACATCATATAAGTGGAATTATATAGTATGTGCTCTTATTGTGTCTGTCTTTTTCCTCTTAAAATAATATATTTGAGAATTATCCATGCAAGTGCATGTATCAGTAGTTCAGTCTCTTTTTATTGCTGCATAATATTCTATGAGTAGAGGACAATTTGTTTATCCATTTCACTATTGATGGACTTTGGGTTATTATGATTTTTTTGTTTGCTTTTTTTTAAAATCATGTGGCTCAAAACAGTCATGTATGTATCATTTTGTGCACATATATTTTCATTTCCCTTGAATTAATACCAAAAAAAAAAAAAGCTCACTGCCATTGAGTTGGTCTCAATTCATAGCGACCCCTCCTTGAGTTTCCGAGCCAGTATCTCTATGGAAGCAGATTGCTCAGTCTTCCTTCCCAGGAGTGGCTGCTGGGTTTGAACCGCCAGCCTTCTGGTTAGCAGTCAAATGCCTTAGGCACTACGCCACCAGAACTTCTCCATGGATTAATACCTAGAAGTGTAAATATTAGTTCATACAATAAATGAATACTAAAGTTTATAAGAAATTGTCAGTTTTTAAATGTGGTTGTACCATTTTACACTTCTACCAGCAGTGTGTGAAACCCATATGTTCTAATCCTCTTCAATTTTGGAGTTGTTAGCTTTTTAATTTAACCATTCTAGGGATTGTGAAATGGCATCTCACTATAGTTTAATTTTAATTTCCCTGTTGTTGAATAATTGTGTGCACATTTTCATATTATAATTGGCCATTCGTATATCTTCTCTTGTGAAATGTCTGTTCAGGTCTCTCCTCCATTTTTAATTGGGTGGTGTTTGCTTTTTGTTATTAATACATAAAAGTTCTTTGTATATTCAGAATGTGAGTTGTATCTCTGATATATGTATTGTGAATATGCTTTCCCAGTCTGTAGCTTTCTTTTTCATGTCTTTAATGTTCTATTTTGATAGACAGAAATTTTAAATTTTGATAAAGTTAAATTTATCAATATTTTTGTTAAATTTAGTACCATTTGAATACGCTCAAGGAATCTTTGCCTCCCCAGGATTAAAGGAATATTTTCCAGTAGAAATAATAAAATTTGTATTTTCCATTTTAGAATCAGCTTATTAATTTCTACCAAAAAAAAAAAAAAAAGCCAATTGGGGTTTCATTTAATCTATGGATTGACTTGGAAAGAACTGATCTTAACAAAATTGAGTCTATACTAGTGCATTAGTATATCGCTTTTTAAATTTTTCTCAGTATAGCTTTACTGTGTTCATTATAGAGGACTTGTACAATGTGTGTTAAATTTATTCCTAAGAATTCCATGCTTTTTAATGCTATTGTAAGTGAAATATTTTTAGATTTCATCTCTACTTGTTTGCTGCTTATGTATAGAAATATAATTGAAATTGTCCTATCATCTGTGATATTGCTAAATATACATGGTATTAGTTCTCTGTGCTGCATAACAATTGCTCTAACTTAGTGGCTTAAACAGAACTAGGTCCTCCTCTTCAGGCTTTTCTTAGTTATCTAGGTCTGCTATAACAGAAATATCACAAGTGGGTGGCTTTAACAAACAGAAATTTATTTTCTCACAGTTTAGTAGGCTAGAAGTGTGAATTTGGATGCCAACTATAGTGGAAGGCTTTTTCTGTAGGCTCTGAAGGAAGGTCCTTGTCTCTTTGAGTTTCTGTTCTGGGGTGATCTTCATATGGCTTGGCATCTCTCTCTCTTCCCCCATCTCTGCTACTTTTGCTTGCTTATTTAATCTCTTTTATACCTCAACGGAGACTGATTTAAGACACACTCCACGCTAATCTGGTCTCATTAACATAAGAAAGACAGCCCATTCCCAAATGGGAATATAATCATAGGCATATTGGTTAGGAATTACAAGATGTGTTTTGGGGGACACAATTCAATCCATAGCATTCCACCCTTTGGCCCCCCAAAATGCATACCCTTGCTACATGCAGATCACATTCAACCCATCATATCATCCCAAAAGTCTTAAACCAACTTCAAATCCCAAATCTCATTTTGAATCATCTAAATAAAGTATAGATAAGATGTTAGGCATATTCCATCCTCCTGCAAAATTCCTCTTCATCTGAGAACCTGTGAAATATGGATTATCTGCTTCCAAATTAAAGTAGAATAGGACCAATGTATACATTTCCATTACAAATGAGAGGGATGGGAGGGTGAGAAGCAGTAATGGGCACCAAGCAAGTCCAAACCCAGCAGAACAATTTACATTAGCTCTCTGCTGTTGTTGTTGTTGTTATGTGCCATCAAGTCAGACCCGACTCATAGCGACCCTTCCTTGGGTTTCTGAGGCAGTATCACTACAGAAATAGATTGCCCAACCTTCGTTCTGAGGAGTGGCTGGTGAGCTTGTATTGCCAGCATTCTGGTTAGCAGTCAAGTGCCTTAGGCACTACACTACCAGAGCTCTCTGTTGTTGTTGTTGTTATGTGCCATCGAGTCAGCCCTGACTCATAGCGACCCTTCCTTGGGTTTCCGAGGCAGTATCACTACAGAAGTAGGATTGCCCAACCTTACTTCCGAGGAGTGGCTGGTGGGTTTGAACCGACAGCCTTCTGGTGAGCAGTCAAGTGCCTTAGGCACTATGCTACCAGAGCTCCCTAGGCATGAAAATAATACTCTCTTGCTTAGCGCCATCTGGGCAATGGCCCTAACCTCCAGACTCTGAGTGTTGGCCATGCTTTCTGGATTCTGGTTAGAGGACCCTTGGCCCTGGGCTTCAGCTCCACCTTCCAGGCCCTTTGGGATGGCAACTCTGCTCCCTCAGCTTTAAGCAGTTCCATTCTACTTGTCAGCATGTGTGCTGACCTCAACCCCATGACTCCGGCAGTCCCTGTTCTTCTGCCTCTTGGGCACAGCAGTCCCACCCCCTCAGCTTTGGGTGGCAGTTCCATCTCCCTGGCACACCAAAATAGTTGTCCCACACTCTGGAACTGAATTGGCAAAGATCTGACTATTTGAAACCTAGGAAGCAATGGCTCCATCTTTTGAGATCCAGGAGACCATGGCCCCACCCTTTGAAACAGAGAAGACCTTGTTCCCCATACTTCTTCCAGTGGTTCTTCTGATCTCAAGCTGCTCCAAGAATGGTTATTTTCTCTTCTTGGAAGATACCAGGTATTGTCAAAAGTAGACTTCAAAGAGTTGGACTGCATTCTTTCCTTTCCTTCTTTCTTTGTTCTGTTTCTTTGTCTAAGCTGATTGGTTTTCTGCTGTGGTACTTGGTTAGATACACCAATCACAAGCTTAATCTCCTTAACAAAAGTTTATATAGCCATGTTATTGATGAATATTCTAGGAAATGTGTCTTTAGTTTGTACAACAGAATTTTTCAAATCTTTAAGTTTTATTTTCATTTTTCATAGTTCTTTTTAAGTCCATCTCTTTCCACTTCCATTTTACTATAAGCAGCAAAGAAAAAAACACATAGCCCATTTAAGATTTGGCTTAAAAATCTCATCAGGCAGATATTCAGATTCATCACTTACAAATTCTACCTTTCACCAAACATTTCAACAAAATTCAGAGAAGTTCTTTGGCACTTCATAACAAGCATTGACTGTCGTTGTCCATTGTCCAGTCACATGTTCATCATTTTCTCTGAAAACCTTACCAGAAACACATTTAACATCTACATTTCTAACAACATTCTGTTGCTATTGCCATATGTATTCTCTCCTGATAGAAACTTTGTCTCTAGATCTCCTCACTTCCTTCTGAGCCCTCACTAGAATTGTCCTTGATGTCCATAATTTCATCAACAGTCTTTTCAAGGCAATCTAGGCTTTTACTATTGGACAGCTTAGAACTCTTCCAGGCTCTACCTATTACCCGATTCCAGAACTACTTCCATATTATAAGTATCTGTTAGAACACCACCCCACTTCTGATACCAACTTCTGTCTTTAACAGAAATAACACAGTGAGTGGCTCTCAAAAACAGAAAATTATTTTCTCACCATTTAGGAGGCTACAAGTCCAAATTCAGGGTGCCAGGTCAAGAAGAAGCCTTTCTCTTTCTGTTGGTTCTGGAAGAAGGTTATGTGTCTTTGAGCTTCTGCTACTGGGTGATCTTCATATGACTTGGCATCTCTCTTCTCCATATCTACTTTCATTGGCTTCTTTAATCTCTTTTAGATCTCAAAAGAGATTGAATTAGACATTCTCTACACTAATCCTGTCTCATTAACACGAGAAAGACAACCAAGTCCCAAGTGGGAATATAACCACAGACGTTGTTGTTTGATGCCTTCCAGTGGGTTCCAACTCATAGCAACCCTAAGCACAGGAAGACCAAAAAACTGCCCAATCCTAAGCCATCCTCCCAATGGTTGTTATGTTTGAGTCAATTGTTGCAGATACTACGTCAATTCATCTCTTTGAGAGTCTTCCCCTTTTTTCTGACCCTCTACTTAAGCAATCATGATATCCTACTCCGGGAACTAGACCCTTCTGGTAACATATCTGAAGTACATGAGATAAAGTCTCACCATCCTTGCTCTAAGAAGAATCCTGGCTCTACTTCTTCCAAGACATATTCAATATTCTTTGTCAATACCATGATTAAAAAGCATCAATTCTTCTTCGGTCTTATTTATTTCCCACTTTCCCATGCATGTTAGGTGATAACTTGGGTCAGGAGCATCTTAGTCTTCAAAGTCACATCCTTGCTTTCTGGCACTTTGAAGAGGTCTTTTGCAACAAATTTGCCCTGTGCAATATGGTGTTTGATTTCTTGACTGTTGCTTCCCTGGATGTTGATTATTGATCCAAGCAAAATGAAATTCTAGACAACTTCAATAGTTTCTGCATTTATCATGCTGTTGATTATTGGTCCAGTTGTGAAGAATTTTGTTTTCTTTATGGTGTGGTATAAACTGTATTTAACACTGTTGTCTCTGATCTTCATCAGTAAGTGCATCAAGTCCTCTTTGCTTTCAGCAATCAGGGTTGTGTCATCTGCATATCACACGCTGTTAACAAATCTTCCTCCAATATTGATGCCACGTTCTTCTTCATGTAGTCCAGCTTCTTAGATTATTTGCTCAGCATATGGATTGAATGAATATGGTGAAGTAATAACCCTGATGCACACCTTTTCTGATTTTAAACCACAGTGTCACCTTGTTCTATTTGAACTACTGCTGCTTGGTCTATGTACAAGTTCCCCATGAGCACAATTAAATGCTCTGGAATTCCCATTCTTTGCAATGTTATCCATAGTTTGTTATGATTCACACAGTCAAATTATTTTCCATAGTCAATAAAACATAAGTAAACATATTTGTGGTATTCTTAGCTTTCAGCCAAGATCCATCTGACATCAGCCATGATATCCCTCATTCCAAATCTTCTTCTGAATTTCTAGCAGTTCCCTGTCAATATACTGCTGTAGCAGTTTTTGAATTACCTTTAGCAAAATTTTACTTGTGTGATTTTATGATATTTGACAATTTCCATTCAGTGGGATCATCTTTCTTAGGAATGGACAGAAATATAGATCTCTTCCAGTTGGTTGGCTAGGTAGCTGTCTTCCAAATTTCTTGCCATAGGAGAAAGCATGCTCTAGCATTGCATCTATTTGTTGAAACATAAATGGCATTCTGTCAATTCCTGGAGCCTTGTTTCCCACTATGCCTTCAGTGCACCTTGGACTTCTTCCTTTAATACCATTGGTTCTTGATCATATGCTACCTCCTGACATTCTTTTTGGTACAATGAATTTGTATATTCCTTCCTTCTTCTTTTGTTTCTTCC
Organism: Orycteropus afer afer; assembly: GCF_000298275.1. Classification (NCBI taxonomy): domain Eukaryota; kingdom Metazoa; phylum Chordata; class Mammalia; order Tubulidentata; family Orycteropodidae; genus Orycteropus; species Orycteropus afer. The sequence continues at coordinate 477,592 of NW_006921704.1, read as the reverse complement.
TGTGCCCATAAAAATCCTTCAATATTGCAACTGGAGGGTTGAATTTTTTCTTCAGTTCTTTCAGTTTGAGAAATGCTGAGTGTTCTTCTCTTTTGATTTTGTAACTCTAAGCTTTGCATATTTAATTATAATACTTTGTCTTCTTAAGCCCCCCTTTGAAGTCTTCTGTTCAGCTTTTCACCTCATCATTTCTTCAATTTGCTTTAGCTAGTCTATGTTTCAGAGCAAGTTTCAAAGTCCTTTCTGAAATTCAGTTTGGTCTTCTGTTTCTTTCTTGTCTTTGTAATGACATTTTGCTTTCTTTATGTGTGGTGTCCTTAGGGTTATACAACACCTCCTCTGGTCTTTGGTCATTAACATTCAGTGTGTCAAATCTGTACCTGAAATAGTCTATAAATTCATGTGAGATATACCAACAAGCTCTGGTGGTGTAGTGCCTAAGGCATTTGAGTGCTAACCAGAAGGTTGGCAGTTCAAACACACCAGCCACTCCTTGGAAGGAAGGTTGGGCAATCTACTTCTGTAGTGATACCACCTCAGAAATCCAAGGAGGGGTCGCTATGAGTCGGGTGCAACTCCGTGGCAGTGAGTTATATATATATATATATTCAAGGGTCATGCTTTGGCTCTTGTTGACTTGTTTTAATTTTCTTCAGCTTCAACTTGAACTTGCATGTTAACAATTAATGGATTCCATCTGGCAAGGTCCATGTGTATAGTCATCATTCATGCTGTTGAAAAAGTATTTGCAAAAAATAACTCATTGGTCTTGCAACAGTCTATCATGAGATCTCCAACGTCAGGGCCATATTTTCCAACTACTGATCCTTCTTTCTTGTTTTCAACATTCAATTCCAATCACAAGTAATTTTCAATGGATATTGTTTGCAAGTTTGATCCATCTCAGACTAAAGAAGTTTGTAAAAATCTTCTCTTTCTTCATCTTTGTTATTTGGAAATCATTGGCAGCACTTTAATTTCTGCTTCCATCTTTACATTGGGTTTTCTTCTCTGTGTGTTTGGTCGTCTCCTCTGATTATAATGATCCCAATCATTGACTTTAGAGACCACTTTAACAAAGTATGGTTTCATCTTAACTTGATTATGTCTGCAAAGACCCTGTTTCTAAATAAATGAACATTCAAATATACTTAGAAGTAAGAATTTGAACATACCCTGTAGAGGACACAATTGAAGTCACTATTGGTACTAAATTTTGTCCATTTTTGTTTGCATCTGTTGAGACAATCATATAATTTTTATGTTTTGTTTCATGAATATGGTGAATTTCATTGTTTTGTTTTCAAATGTTAAACCAACTTGCATTCCTTGGATTCCATTTTTTTCCATTCCATTTCCATTTTTCCTTGCATTCCATTTTTTCATGTTGTATTATCTTTTATTATATATTGTTGGATTCAATTTGCTAATATATTGTATGCATTAGTCTTTTTGAAAAGTATTGATTTGTGATATTTTTCTAACTTCTTTCTCAGGTTTTGGTAACAAAGTGATGCTGACCTGATAGTATGAGTAGAAGAATATTCATGTCTTCTCTATTTTCCGAAATATTTTGTATAAATTAATATTTCTACCTTAGATTATAGAATTGGCCAGTTACACCACCTGAGATTAGAGTTTCCTTTATGGAAAGATATTTTATTGTAAATTTAGTTGCTTTAATATATATTAAGACTATTCAACTTTTCTATTTTTATTGTATCAGTTGTAAAAATGTGTTTTTTAAAGGAATTTATGTATTTCATCAAAGGTGTCAAATATTTTCCCATAAGATTGTTCCATCATTTTCATTCACATATACAAAAGATCACCAGTGATACATTTTCTATTGTTTCTACTATTGATAATTTGTGCCTTCTTTTTCATAATTCATCTTGCTAGCAGTTTATGAAACTTAAAAATATTTTCAAAGAACCAACTTTTTGCTTAATCAATTGCTTCTCAATTTCTTTACTATTTCATTGATTTCTGCTCTTTATAATTTCCTTTATTTTCCTCATTTTTCATTTACCTTGCTTTTCTTTTTCTGGGCTCTTTGGTGGAAGTTTGGAGCATTGTCATTAAATCTTTATTCTGTTCTGACATAATCCATTAAGATATAAATTTCTTCCCCCTCAAAAAAACAAAACAAAAAAAAAGCACCTCACTTTAGCTTCAAATTTTGATATTTTCATTATTATTCAGTTAAAAATATTTTCTAATTTTCCTTGTAATATCTTTTTTAATCCATGGATTATTGAAATTAGCTTTGATTTCAGGATGTTTGAGATTTGACATTAACTTCTAATTTAATTACTCTGTGGTCACAGTGTAGTCTGTAAGATTTCAGTCATTCATAATTTATTGTTTTATGGTCCAACACAATATTTATCTTGGTAAGCTTTCCATTTTGCTCTTAAAATAATATATATATTTTGTTCTTGTTGGATGTAGTATTCTATAAATGCCATTTCTTTTTTGGTTTGTATATCCTGTATCATTACTTTCTTCTCCTCAGAAGGAAGGTTGGACAAACTATGTCCATAGCAATACCACCTTGGAAACCCAAGGAAGAAGGGTCACTATGAGTCAGGATTGACTCGACAGCAGTGAGTTTTTTTTTTTTTTTTTTTTTAACTCTAGTTGCTCTTTTAATTACTGAAAAATGTGGTGTTAAAATCTCCAACTACAAACATACAAAAAATCAGTTGGATTCCTCTACACCAGCAAAGAGATCTCTGAAATGGAAATGAGGACATCAATACCATTTATAATAGCTACTAAAAAGTTAAGATATTCAGGAATAAATCTTATGAGGGACACAAAAGACCTATACAAATAAAATTATAAGAGATCTACATAAATGGAAGAACATACCATGCTCACAATAACATTGTGAAAATGTCAATTACAACACAAACCAATCTATAGAGTCAATGCAATCCCAATCCAGATTCCATCAACATTCTTTAAGGACATGGAAAAACCAACCACTAATCTTATATGGAAAGGAAAGAGATCTCGGACAAGCAAAGCACTGAAGAAGAACAAAGTAAGAGGTCTCACACTCCCAGATTTCAAAACCTATTATACAGCCACAGTAGTCAAAACAGCCTTGTACTGGCACAATGACAGACAGATAGACCAGTGGTATGGAATCGAGAACCCAGAAATACATCCATCTACCTATGACCAACTGATTTCGACAAAGGACCAAAATCCATTAAATGGGGAAGAGATGATCTCTTTACCAAATGGTGCTAGCAAAACTGGATATGCATTTGCAGAAAAATGAAATGAGATCCATGCCTCATAGCATACAAAAAACTAACTCCAGATGGATCAAAGACTTAAATATGAAACCTAAAACTATTAAGTTCATTAGAGAAAAATTGGGGGCAAACTTAGGGGTCCTAATTTATGGCATAAATAGACTATCAAGCATAATGTAAGATGCACAAACAGCAGAAGTTAAACTAGATGATTGGTACCTTCTAAAAATTAAATTTTTATGTGCCTCAAAATACTTCTCCAAAAGAGTGAAAAGATTGGAAAAAAATATTCAGCAATGACATATCTGACAACGGACTTATCTCCAAAATTTATAGAAAACTCCAACACCTCAACAACAAAAAAACAAACAATCCAATTACAAAATGAGCAGAAACATGAACAGACACTTCACCAAAGAAGATATTCATGCAGCCAAAAAACACATGAAGAAATGTTTGCAATCATTAGCCATCAGAGAGATGCAAATCAAAACAACAAGGAGAAGCCATCTCACCCTAGCACTAATAGCAAAGTTCAATAAGACAGAAAATAACAAATGCTGTCGAGGACATGGTGAGACTGGGAATCTTATACACTGCTGGTAAGACTGTAAAATGATACAACCATTGTTGAAGTTGGTATGGCAATTCTTAAAAAATTGGAAATAGAAATACCATTTGATCCAGCAATCCCATTACTAGGTATATATCCTAAAGAAGTAAGAACCAGGACAGGACATGAATAGATACATGCATAGCCATGTTTATCACAGTACTATTCACAATAGCAAAGAGATGGAAATAAGTGTCCATCAATGGAGGAATGGATAACAAAACTATGGTACATACATACAATGGAATACTATGCAAAACTAAAGAATAATTTAGAATCCATGAAACACCTCATAACATGGATGAACTTGGAGGCCATTATGCTGAGTGAAGTAAGTCAATCACAAAAGAACAGATATTATATTCGTCCACTATTGTAAAAAGTCAAAGAAAGGTTTACATATGGAAGGAAACTTTCTTTATTGGTTACTAGGGATGGACGGGGCAGAAAGGGAAAATTTCTAGATAGGTAAGAGACAAGTATTGATTTGGGTAAAGAGAAAAGCAATATACCAAAAGCGAGTTACCCACACAAGAACACTAAGGCAAAGGGAGACACAGAGAGGTTCGTAAAAGGTACAGACAACAAAGATAAACACTTTCACATACACAATACTGCATTAGCAGTAATAACAAACTCTAATCTGTGGGTAGTTACATAAGTAGACAGGCTGAATGATCACAGATGTCTGGGAAAAAGGGACTATACCCATGACCATACATAAGTTTGGCAGACAATATTTCTACATATGTATTTGTCTGTGCTGTAAGAATGCCCATATAGAACTAATGGGGGGCAAAGTTATGATACCTTTTTAGCCACAGCCAACCACCCTGAGGGAGAAAGTTGTTGGACTTGTGGGCTCAAGACCATGGTCTTGGGGGATATCAAGCTCAGTTGGCATAACATACTACAGAAAAACATTTTTCTACACCCTACTTTGGTGAGTAGTGACTGGGGTCTTAAAAGCTTGAATATGGCCATCTAGATGCAACAATTCGTCTCCCCTTGTAATAATGAAGAAAACCAAAGATATATGAACCCAAACCAAGGGACACATGGACCTTATGAAACACAGCCTGCATGACCATGAGACCAGAATAACTAGATGGTACCTGGCTACCACTACCAACCACTTGGAAAGGAATCAGTACAAGAGATCCTGGATAGAGTGGAAGAACAATGTGGAACAAAACTCACAGTCCTAAAAAAGACCATGCTTATTGGTCTGATAGAGACTAGTGAAACCCCTGAGACTATGACCCCTACTCACCCTTCAGAGACAGGACTTGAACTCACTCCCATGGCTTCCAGCCAAACAACAGACAGGCATACAGGGTGAACATTTACACCAGGTAGGTACACTCCTTAGAACAATCAATTATGTGAGATCTGAAGGGCAATATTTGCAGAGAGGTAGGTCAGAGGGCAGTAATGCATAGGAAAGAAGGACACAGGGAAAAGATACCTACAGGGAGGAAGTGGGAAGAGAGCTTTTATATTATGGGGATTGAATCAGTGTCGTGAAACAAAATGTGTATGAATTGCTGTATGGAAAATGAATTTGCTCTGTAAATTTTCACCCAAATCACAATTTGAAATATACATAAATAAAATCTTAAACTATGATTATTGATTTGTCTGTTTATCCCTTTAGATTTGTCAATTTTTGCTTTTTATATTTTGAATCTGTGCTAGTAGATTCATACACATTTGTGATTATTATATGTCCTAATAACTCAACAATGTTTTCATTATGACATATCCCTATTTATTTAGTAATACATCTGGTAATATTCCTTGTCTTGAAATAGACTTTGCTGGATATTAATATAGCCACACCAACTTTTTATGCTAATGTTTTCCATGGTATATTACTTTTTATGCTAATGTTTTCCATGATGTATTACTTTTTTCCTATTTATTTTCAATGTATCTGTGATTTATATTTAAAATCTTTATCTTATAGATGGCACGCTGTTTGGCCTTTTTTATTCAGCAAAAAAATATCTGCCTTCTAATTTCAGTGTTTAGTCTATTTACATTTAATGTGATTATTGTTATAGTTAGTCCACCATTGTGCTATTTGCATTTGCTTTGTCTCATCAGTTTTCTGGTTTTGTTTTGTTACTCTGATATCTTTTTGGTATGCCCTATGTATATATCAATCCATGCATGTGTATTTTGTTTATTATATGGATTAGACTATACATGCTTAAGATATCACAGTGTGCTCAGAGTTTATTTTTACTACTTCCTTTAAAATATTAGAATCTCAAAAGACTTATCCAAAAGAGTAAAAGGAGAGACCACAAATAGGGAAATAATATTTGGCAATGACATAGCAGATAAGAAACTAACCTATTTGTAGAGATCTTCAACAACTCACCATCAAAAACAAAAAAATCCAATTAAAAATGAGCAGAGGACATGAAAAGATACTTCACCAAAGAAGATATTTAGGCAGCCAACAAATAGCTGAAGAAATGCTCATAATCATTAATCATTTCATTGTTGTTAGGTGTCTTCAAATAGGTTCTGACTCATAGTGATCCAGTGCACAACATAACAAAATGCTGCCCCATCCTGCACCATCTGCACAATTGTTGCCGTGCCTGAGCCCACTGTTGCAGCCAGCTGTGTCAATACATCTCATTGAGAAGGTTCTCCTTTTTCCTAACTCTCTACTTTACTAAGCATGATATCCTTCTCCAGGGATTTGTCCTTCCTGACAACAATACCAAAGTAAAAGAGCTGAAGTCTGGCCATTCTTGCTTGTAAGGAGTATTCCAGATGTACTTCCTCCAAAACAGATTTGTTCATTCACGTAGCAGTCCATTGGCACATTCAATATTTTTCATCAATACCACAGTTCAAATGCATCAATAATTTTACAGTTGATTCATTGTCCAGTTCTTACATGCATATGAGTTTATTGAAAATAATATGACTCGGGTCAGGTAGACCTTAGTCTTCAAAGTGACATCTTTGCTCTTTAACACTTTATAGAGGTCTTTTGCGGCAGATTTTCCCAATGGAGTACATCATTTCATTTCTTGACTGCTGCTTCCATGGGTGTTGATTGTGGATCCAAGTAAAATAAAATGCTTGACAACTTCAGTCTTTTCTCTATTTATCATGATGCTACTTATTAGTCCTCTTGTGAGGATTTTTGTTTTCTTTATATTATGGTATAGTCTTTGATATTCATCAGTAAGTGCTTCTAGTCTTCTTCACTTTCAGCAGTCTGCATAATCTCAGGTTAATTAGCCATTAGAAAAATACAAGTCAAGATAAGAATGAGCTCTCATCTCACCTCAGCAATAATAACAAAGTTCAACAAGACAGTAAACAACAAATGCTGGCGGGGATGTGGAGAGATTGGGACTCCTCATATACTGATGGTGGGACTATAAAATGGCACTTCCTTAAAAAGTTAGAAATAGAAATACCATTTGATACAGCAATCTCACTACTAGGTATATATCCTAAAGAAGTGAGATCTGGGACACAAACAGATATATGCACACTCACGTTCATTGCCTTACTATCCACAATAACAAAGAGCTAAAAACAACTTAAATGTCCATCAATGGATGAATGGTAAATAAACAATGGTACATACACACAATGGAATACTATGCAACATTAAAGCATAATGAAGAATCCATGAAACACCTAATAATGTGGATGAACTTGAAGGACATTATGCTGGGTGAAATAAATTAATCACAAAAGGACAAATATTGTGTGATTCCACTATTATAAAAAATCAAGGAAAGGCTCACACATGGAAAGAAAAATTCTTTGATGGTGCAGTGTAGTAAATTGCATAGTGTGGCTTTTCTAGCCATAAGTCTTTGTAAAGTCTATGGTGGACTTTGCCGTGAGCAAACTGAGTAGCTCCTGATTATTAAGGTTATCCACCTGGGGTATTTCTTTTGGGAGCAGCACAAAGTAGTTTTCTGGGAAGTGCACTTTCTCTCAAGTGTATAGAATTCTGATGTTGGGATTGGTTAGTTTGGTCACTCTGCCAGGTTCAAAAGGAGCCCTCCTAGAAGCAGAAAAATATCTCTCACTGCTGGCTGAGAGATGCAAGAGACATTCATTACTGAGAGAAATGCAAGAGACCCACACTGGTGAGAGAGACCTTGAGAGACACATACTGGTGAGAGAGACACAGAGAGACATGCACTGCTGAGAGAGACTGAGAGAGACTATCGACTGAGACGGCAGGCTGGGAGAGACTGAGCATGTTCCTGAACTTGCATTGTAGCCTGTTGCTTCCCTAATAAACTCCATAATCTGTGAGTTCTGTGTGGCCAATGCAATGAATTAGTGAACCCAGAAGAGAGGTGGTGAGTTTTGGGGGAGAAACGTTTGGTGTCAGGATTTTTGAAAAGGCTGGAGGAAGGTAGCATGTCTGGCCTCGCAGGAATAGGCCTTGGGTTACTGATGGTGATTCTGTCTTCCTCTTGTGAGGTTAGAAGAGGTCAGAAGATGTGGCCTCCTTGCCCCTTTGGCAGTTGGTATCAGAAGGGGTGGGATTCGTTTAAGTGGCTCCAGACTCACAGAAGCAAGAGAGTTTGTAAAAGAAGGAAGGAAGGGGCCTGGGAAGTGAAACTTTGGATTCTTAGATGGTTACTTTGGTTGGTTTTAAAGGGGATGATTAATCCACAGGCCAGGGCTTTTGGTTACACCCAGCCAAAAGTCCAAGGCCAGATACATAGAATGGGAAGGTAATCAAGGTGAAGAGATAGAACCCGGGTTTTGGTTTATGTGTTTATCTGAATGTACTACGGGTATTGAATGTTCTCTTACCTGCTTGTACATTAGAGATGATTAAGGGGTATGGCTAATGGAGAGCATGTAAGCCTGCCTTTAGCCAATACTTGATTGGATATGTTAAAATGGGAAATAGAATTTGCCCAGAAGAAACACAGGCTTTTGTTGCAAAGCCTATGTGTAGAATATAGGGGGCTTAGGTAGAAAATCTGAGCCCCATGTAGTAGTACTGAGGGAACAGAAGATTTGCACTTGAATAAGAACCTGAAGAGGGGAAAAAAGTAAATAAATAAAATGCTGTTTGGCTTTTAGAATTTCAAGCAACCAGACAGGTTTGGGTGCATTGAGGCAGGAAAGTCATGGTCCATGAGAGAAACCCCTTCCAGGACTGGAAGTTAAAGGAATCCAGCAAGTAGTAGACTTATATGCTGCTTGCTTCTGACCACTTGGGTCCACTTGAGTGGAAATGGGGGATGTGCAGCAAAGAAGAAATGGGCTGAGTTTGGTGCTCTTTGACCTAGGCCATGGAGGCTGGGGATGAGAGGAAGGGCTGACTTGTCTGAGGTGCAAGGAGTTGTGAGCCTATGGGCAGTCCCTGGGGACTGAGGATGTGAGAGGAGGTTCTGACTGGTCTGAAGTGAAGGGAAGAGTGTAATTCCCAAACTTGGCAGCTGGAACCCATGACCTAGCTGGGATGGCTAGGGCTGAGCTGACCAGAACTCGACCAAATGAAGAGGAAGATGTTTAACACTGAGCTGATGTTAAGTTGCTGAATTTGATGGCTTGCACTGGACTGGACTTTGCTTGTTTATGGATGTAGATGTCCAAAGTTTCCAAGCAGAACAGAAGATTCTTCAGCGAGAAAGGAACATGATGTTTGTCTCCTCACAGTACAGGTTTGATAGGGATGGGCAAATTAGAAATTGGCTATCTAAAATGAGAGAAGATAAAGTCATGAAGTGGCTGGCTTATACACTTTCATGGGTGTGGTTATTCTTAAACTGATGGTGAAAGGGATGTTAAATTTTGAAGTATAAAAGGGATAATGGCTAGAAAAGCCAGGGGGTGGCCTGCAGTGTAGTAAACTACATAGTGTGGCTTTTCTAGCCATAAGTCTTTGTAAACCCCTTGGTGGAATTTGCTGTGAGCAACTGAGTAGCTCCTGATTGTTAAAGTTATCCATCTGGGGTATTTCTGTTGGGGGCAGCACAAAGTAATTTTCATGGAAGTTTGCTCTCTCTCAGGTGTATAGAATTCTGATGTTGGAATTGGTTAGTTTGGTCACTCTGCCAGGCTTAAAAGGATCCCTCCTAGATCTAGGAAGAAAAAAATCTCTCACTCATGGCTGAGAGATGGGAGAGACATGCACTGGAGAGAGAGACCTCGAGAGACATGCACTGCTGAGGGAGACACCAAGAGACACACACTGCTGTGGGAGACTGTCAGCTGAGAGACGCCAGGCTGAGAGAGACTGAGTGTGTTCCTGAACTTGAATTGTAGCTTTTTGCTTCCCTAATAAACTCCATAATCTGTGAGTTCTGTGTGGCCACTGTAGTGAATTATTGAACCCAGCAGAGAGGTGGTGGGTGCTGCAGGAGGAACGGTTGGTGTCAAGGTTTGTGAAAGGGCTAGAGGGAGGCAGCATGTCTGGCCTCACAGGAATAGGCCTTGGGTTACTGATGGTGATTCAGTCTTCCTCTTGTGGGGTTAGAGGAGGTCAGAAGATGCAGCCTCTCTGCCCCCTTGGCAGATGGTTACCAGGAATGCAAGGGGAGGGGAGGAAAAATTACTAACTAGGTAAGTGACATGTATTAATTTGAGTGAAGGGAAAGGCAATATACAAATAATGGGTCACCAGCCCATTATTAGTAAGGAAAAAAAAAAGACATAAGGAGTTACAGACAACAAAGGTAAACACTATTACACACACAATCCTGCATTATCAGTAATAACAACCATTAATCTATAGTGGATACCTAAATAGACAGGCAAGACTGTTAGGTATGGGTAGGCAAAGAGAACTTTACCCATGACCATAGATAGGTTTGGCAGATGATATTACTACAAACATATTTCTAAGTGCTGTAAAAATGTCCATGTATATAATAGAGCTAGCAGAATGCAGAGTTATGAAAACTTCTTAGCCATAACTAAACATCTTGAACAAGTTGGTCACTGAGCCTGCAGGGACATCAAAGTCAATAGGGATAACATAGTCCACATAGACATCATTCTACATCCTACTTTGGTAAGTGGCAACTGGGGTCTTAAAAGCTTGTGAGCAGTCATTTAAGGTCTCTCCTTGTCCAGAGCAGAGTGAAGAAAATCAAGGACATATGGAAACAATTAGTCTAGGGGACTAGTGGACCACATGACTGTCAGCCTCCATAACCTGGAAAACAGAACTAGATAGTGCCCAGCTACCACTGCCAACCACTCTGAAAAGAATCACAATAGGTAATCCTGGATAGAGGGGGAGAAAAACATGGGACAAAACTCAAAATCATAAACAGAGCAAGCTTACTGCTCTGATAGAGACTGGTGGAACCCCTGAGACTAAGGCCCTTAGTTACCCTTCAAGCCCAGAACTGAACTCACCTTGTGGCTCAACTTTTAGCCATACAATAGACATGGCTATGAGGTGAACAATAATACCAGGGAGATGCACAGATCTTAGAACAATCAACCATAAGAAATAAAAAGGGCAGCATTTACCCAGGGATAAAGCTCAGAAGGCAAGAATGGATAGGAAAAATTGTCAAAGGGAAATGGTAAGCACAGGGAGCCAGTGGGAAGAGTGCTGTGGCATTGTAGGGATTGCAGTCAGTGTCGCAAAACAAAATGTGTGTGCACTGTTGAGCAGAAAACCAATTTACTCTGTAAACTTTCACCAAAATCACAATACAAATTTAAAAAGAACTAAAAATAAAATAGAATCGGCCACAATACAGTTGCATACTGCCCATCTTTGTTGTGATATATTTTAAATCTACATTTGCTATTAGCCCCACAATATAATGCTATTATTCCTTGCATTAAGCATGTAAAGTGTATGTTGTTTTTAAATAAATGAAATATGTGATAATTTTGGGTTATTAGCTCATATTTGATTGAATTTATTGTTTGGAAATTCTGAGAGCATAAGTTTATATTGTTTACCTCCACAGAAGATTAGAATTTGTTTCTACTGGAGCCATTTGGTGATATCTACCTGGGAACCAAGTTCCCAGTCAACACTTGAATCTCAGCTTCAATTCCTCTTTATTCCAGGATTTAATTTCCTGATTTTAGTCTTGTTATTAAAACCCCAGGCTTAATGTACTTTTTCAGCTGAACATCCAAGCTTTAGGACATAGTTTTTTGTTTGTCAGTTGGAAATGTTTCCTTTTTCTTGAAAATCCAGCAGTAATCTAAAAATGCATATTTGTTATGATCTATCCACAGCCTAATTCTAAAGTAGTATGAAGCCCTTGAGATAATCTAATCCATTGTATCTGGAAGGGTAAGCCACTATTTTGTTTAAAATAAAATTTCTTAAATTTTTTATTTTATTAAAATAATACATGAATATGAAGGGGGGGGAAGAGATCTTGAGTTTCTAAAGGTAGAAATAAAAGCCTGCCTTACTCAATATCCAGATACAAGCACTGGTAAGTCTTTCCTTTAAATAAAGAGTTTGCTCTTCTTATAGTTGTAATTATTACTTAAATTGTATACTCCTATTTTTAGTTTTAATTTGTCAATTCCATACAGATATTATTGACTTCTTGCCAAAAAAGTTGAGAAAATTTCTACTCATACTCTTCACTTCATTTTACTGCTAGTAAAATGATTTTCTTTGCATTCCAAACTTTGTAATATTTATCTTCTATTCTAGAAAAAAATAATTAAAATTACCTGAAGGATGACTTTAAAAGTTTATGTGATTTAAAAATATGTATTTACATTATTAGGCTTATACAAGGAAAATTTTATTTTCTATAGATCCAAGAAGAGTATTTGGAATGATAAACAAAACCCAAACCTACTGCCATCAAGTTCCTTCTGACTCATAGCGACCCCCATTGTGTTTTCAAGGCTGTAAATCATTAGGGAAGTAGATTGCCTCATCTTCCTCCCATGAAGTAGCTGCTGGGTTTGAGCTGCTGACCTTCTGGTGAGCAGCCAAATGCCACCCAAGCTACTATTTAGAATGATAGGAAATATATTATTAAATTATATATCACAATTCAGTAAATTGCTGCAGGAAAAATCTTCCAAACATCCAATCTAATGGATCTTCTATTTTCTTAAAAAATTTTTAAATCATGAATTATTCTATTTCATCATCATCAGTTATTGTTATTTCACATTTCTCCTCAAGAAATTTTTCCTTTCCTTTTTCTTTATAGCATAGGAAGTATTGGTAGTAAAACTACAGAGTTTTGTACTTCTGAGAGTCTATTTTTCTCTTTGTCCTCATGCTTTATTTATAGATTGAATGGATAGATAATTTTAGATTGAAATTTATTTCCTCTCTGCCCTTTGAAGGCAAGGCTACATTATCTTCTTGCATCCAGTGCTTTTGTTGAGAAGGCTGATGTCAGTGTTCTCCTATTCCTGTGGAAGCAACCTAGTTTTGCTCTCTCTGGAAACACTATGTATTTTTCTGTATCCAAGAAGTGCAGAAAGTTTATCAAGATGTGTGGTCAGGATGATGATTGGACTGGTCTGGCTGTTTCATAAGCAGTTACATAATTGATTATTATGATGATTTTCTCCCCAGCCCACTACTCTCCCATTCTTTTTATTTTTGTAATGCTGAGTTGTGGGAGCTTCCTTAGGTAGAACAGCTTTTATTTCTATTGTTGCATATGTCCTTCATCTGTTTTCTGCATTATTATTATACCATATTTTTTTGAACAAAGTAAAAATGTAAACATTAATGCATCCAGCACAGAGAGCTGGCAATGCTTTAGTTTCTTTCAGTCCCTGGGTGGTGCAGTTAAGTACTAGGTTGCTAACCAAAAAATTGCCAGTTCTAGTCCATCCGTGGACTAGAAAACCAAAAAGTGGACTAGAAAACCAAAAGAAGAGACCACCCTCAGCATTTATCAAACTGAAATAACTGAAAGAAAAATTAAACCCTCAAGTTGCAATATTGAAAGATTCTATGGGCAAAATACTGAATGATGCAGAAAACATCAAAAGAACATAGAAGAAATATACAGAATTACTGTAGCAAAAAGAATTGGTCAATGTTGATCTATTTCAGGAGATGGCAAATGATCAAGATAGTATTGAAGGAAGAAGTCAAAGTTGCCCTCAAGGAATTGGCAAAAAACAAGGCTCCAGGAATTGATGAAATATCCACTGAGATGTTTCAACAAACAGATGCCATGCTGGAGGCACTTAGTGGTCTATGCTAAGAAATTTGGAAGACAGCTACTTGGACAACTGACTGGAACAGATCCATTGTACTCATTCTAAAGAAAGGTGATCCAACAGAATGTGGAAACTATTGAACAATATTATTAATATCATACACAAGTAAAATCTGCTGAAGATAATTCAAAATGGTTGCAGAAGTATATTATCAAGGAACTTCCAGAAATGCCAGCTGGGTTCAGAAGAGGATGTGGAACTAGGGATATCATTGCTAACATCACATGGATCTTGCCTGAAAGCAGAGAATACCAGAAAGATGTTTATTTGTGTTTCATTGACTACACAAAAGCATTTGACCATGTGGATCATAACTAATTATAGATAATATTTAAAAGAATGGGAATTCTGGAGCACTTAATTGTGCTCTTGAGGAACCTGTACATAGACCAGGAGGCTGTCATTCAGACAGAACAAGGGAATACTGCATAGTTTCAAATCAGGAAGGGTGTGTGTCAGGGTGGTATCCTTTCACAATAATTAATCTGAGAAGCTGGACTATATGAAGAAGAATGCAGAATCAGAGTTGAAGGAAGACTCATTAACAATTTGTGATATGCAGTCAACACAATCTTGTTTGCTGAAAGTGAAGATGATTTGAAGCACTTACTGTTGAAGATCGAAGACTCAAGTCTGCAGTATGGATTACACCTCAACATAAAGAAAATGAAAATCCTCACAACTGAACCAATGAGAAGCATCATGATAAATCGAGAGAAGATTCACATTGTCAAAGATTGCATATTACTTAGTTCCACAATCAACACCAATGGAAGCATCAGTCAAGACATCAGACAATGTATCGCATTGGGCAAATCTGCTGCAAAAAGATCTCTTTCAAATGCTGAAGAGCAAAGATGTCTCTTTGAAAACTAAGGTGCACCTGACCCAAGCCATAGTATTTTTAGTCATCTCATATGCATGTGAAAGCTGGACAATGGATAAGGAAGACCAAGAAAGAGTTAATGCTTTTGTGTCGTGCTGTGTGAAGAATAGTGAAAGTATCATTGACTGCCAGAAGAACAAACAAATCTGTCCTGGAAGAAGTGCAGCCAGAATGTTCCTTGGAAGCCAGAATGGCCAGACTTCATCTCACCTATTTTGGTCATGTTGTCAGAAGGGATCATTCCCTGGAGAAGGATTTCATGTTTGGTGAAGTGGAGGGTCAGCCAAAAATGGAGAAGACCGTCAACAACATGGATTGACAAAATGGCTGCAACTGTGCGCTCAGGTATAGCAAGGATTATGAGGCTGGCACAAGACCAGGCAGGAAGTGTTTCATTCTGTTGTACATAGGGTCGCTATCAGTCAGAGCTGACTTGACGGCACCTAACAACAACAACAACAACAACAACAGTCCATCAGTGACACCTGTGAAGAAAGACCTGGCTATCAATTTCTGAAAAATTGGCCCTTGAAATCCCTGTGGAGCACAGTTCTAATCTGACACACATAAGGTTGCTGTGAGTTGAAATCAACTTGATGGCAACTATTTGGTTTTGGTTTAATTATTTTAAATTAAAAACAAACAAACATAGGAATGAAATTGAAGGCTCCTTTGTGTTCCTTCCCAAACATATCTTCTTCCTCTTCAGAACCAACCATTCATGCCAATTAGGTATATATCTTTCCAGGTCATGTTTTTATTTTTTTGTTTCCATAAATAATTAGTAGCATTGTTTTGATAATTTTCATTTGCCCAAATATTATGTTGTGAATGGAACACACATAATTTTTCTGATTGCTTGTTTTTGAGATTAGTGCTATTTTTTTTGAGATCTATGTCACTGCATGCATACATGTATGCACACACACAGTATATTCATTTTCTGTCATTTCAATGTGACTTTGGAAGAAAAGAGATGTAAATTATTTTCTCAAGTATTACCTTG
>NW_006921704.1:451401-461376 GCF_000298275.1 Orycteropus afer afer | reverse complement strand
TTGGAAGGAAGGTTGGGCAATCCTACTTCCGTAGTGATACTGCCTTGGAAACCCAAGGAGGGGTCGCTATGAGTCAGGTCTGACTCGACGGCACATAACAACAACAACAACATCATACGAAAATGGACAAATTATCAAATAATACTCCAAATGTTGAGAGGTGTTAGGACACAAATTTCGAAACTTTCTTTTTGTATTTATGCAGCAATGGAAGGTAATGTTTGCAGTGGGGCCGACCTCTCTTGTAGGTTGGTTCTGTGTAGACACCAGCTGGAGCCTTATGCTCTTCTTCAGGTTGTCCTTGCTGCATTGGGAATAAAAATTACCAAGGACTATTCACGGGCTCAATGGCCTGATTTAAGACTGCTCCTTTTTGAGAGAATAAAGATATATTTATCTGAAGTCCAGCCTGTTCTTTAACCACTCAAGTCACTGATTCTAAATAATTAGCACTTACTAAATTTATCTTGTATGAACTGAACATTTTATGAGACTTTACAAGGCTAACGGGTATTGCATGTTTCCATGGCATCACTTTCTGACCTTTCCTCTTTCCCCTTCCTTTCCTTTCATTTATCCCTCCACCTCTCTCCTTTCTTTCAGCTGTCTTATTTCTATTTCTGTGCCTTAACTTTCAGGAACAATAAAATAAAGTGCAACAGAGGGGTTGAAATGAACTTTATTTCACAATATGGTCCTTAGTCAAGCAATGATTTAGCTTTCTCTGAGAAAAAATGATTTGCATATATGAGATGACGTAACATATTGCTAGTTTAAGTTCTTTGTAAATAAGCTTTGAGTGGGAACAGAAAAGTGTGACAGAGCAGCACTGAGAAAGAGTGGGCCTGCTAAAATGGTTGTTAAAACAGTTAATTTTACAAAGACTATTTTTATGTTTGACCTATGTGTGTATCTAAAATGCAGCAACATTGCCTAATAGTTAGGATTGTGTGGGTTTAAATTCTAGCTCCACCATTACTAGCTGTGTGACCTTGGACAAATGTCTTAACCCCTTTTGCTTCAACATACTGATCTATAAACCTGAAATGTTAATGGTACCCACTTAATAATGCTGTTGATCAAATAAGTTAATATTTTCAGAGTGCTTAAAATAATATTGGTGATAGAGCAAGCACAACATAATGTTTTCTAAATAAATAATTAAGTGGGACTTTTTTGGATGAACAGTAAGATACAAGTCATATTGTAGCTATATAATTTTCAAACATAAGTCTTCTTGAGTTAACCTTGAAGTTAGGAAAGAAGCAAAGACTGTCATGGTTTTGAAGAAAAATAGTAGAAATGGAAGAATTATAAGGGCTTCCAATTATACTTTTAAAAAATCACATTGATTTGTAGTTTAATTAAGAATAGTTCATAGCATTCTTAATTTAATGTTTACTCACATCTATTTCTTTAGTTTCTAAGGACTTCCTCACACAGTCATGCTCTTCTTTTAAATATTTTAATGCCTCTTATATTGAGTACATGAACAACACTAAATTTAGCTCCAATTGTTATATTTCCAAAGAAACTGAAAAAAAAGTGTTACGCCTGACTGTTTTCAAAGAATGTTTCTATAACAAGTAACCAGACTGTGTGTTTGAAAGTGATTGGTCTTATTAACTGGAGAGGAACGTGTGATCTGATGGAAAAGGAAAAAAGGAACAAGTGATGATTATATCTTACAGTTTCATCTAAGGCTTTCCAAAGCACCTGAAAGCAAGTCTCATTATCATTTCTTTAAATAGATGAAATAAGTTAGATAGAGAATTAAGTGTGTTTTTTCAAGGTCACACTCTAACTTGCTATCATAGTGATAAAAATTCAATATACTTGAGTGGTATTCACTCCCCACTTATCCCCTCAGCATTGGTTTTGTCTCTGATGTAGCTAGGAGATGGTCCGATGATCTTGGTTGCTATTTCCAACCCTGCCATCTTGCTCAATGATTCCCCTTTGATTAATCATTGATTGTATCTAATCTAGAGAAACTTTCCTTCATACCCATTTCTGTGCAGGCAGAATTCTTACTACTTGAGACATGAGAATGATAAGTCTGTTCACTGGCTGTTTTATTGTGTATCAGCTCTTTCTAATCCTTTAGCTCCAGCTGAAGAATTCAAGTCCACACAAGTGTTTTTGCTGTATTGATCACTTTTCCCTGCAATGAATGTTGTGTTGTAGTTGGTTACTGTAGGCTTTGAGGATTTCATTAATTGCAGATTGCTTTTGTCATTTTAATTCTCTGTAGTTTTAATCTTTTTGCTATTTCCTATGGCCTACTGAAGAGAAGGATATAGGCAGGGTTGATGCTCTGTCTAGTAGGTTAACCACTAGTGAGGTGAGCGTATTGATAAAAATTCAGTACCTTGTTGCATTAGCCACATTTCAAGTGCTCATTAGCCACAAGTTATCTTTCTCATCCTGAATGTGTCTTTCTCTTTTTTTTTTCAAGTGTCAAGAGCAGCTTTATTTGTTGGAAACAATGAAATTACCCATCAACAGGTGAATGGATAAAGTGTGGTATATACATATTTTCCTGATTGTAGTGATGATTTCATGAGTTTGTACATGGCAAAAAAGAACACTTTATGTATGAGACCCTTTATCTAAAATTGTAGAAAATGCAAGCTAATCTGTAGTGACAGAAAGCACATCAGAGGTTGCCTGGAGATGGAAGGTGAGAAGGGAGGGGAAGGAGGGATGCATCATAAAGGGACAGAAAGAAACTTTTGAAGGTGAAGGCTTTGGTTATGTTTTCTTGATGGTGGTGATGATTTCATGGATTTGAACATGTCAAAACAATTTAAATATACTCTGTTCATTGTCAGTCAATTCAATAAAGCTGTAAAACAAACAAACAGAAGTGGAAGGATTGGATTAGATGACTGTAAGGTCCCTCTGCCACTAGGATTCTGATTTTTTTGGAGACCCTTCTTGCATTTGGCAGTACCATTTTAGTTTTTGCCCTGAAAGTTTCTCTGAGCAGAAAACCCCTTTCTCTCTTTCTTTTTCTCTCTGTTCCTCTATCTGACAGAGCCTACCTCTCTTATATTCACCCTGTATGTTGGAACCAGTACTTGACAAAGATTATGGTAATATATTCAACAAAAGCTTTGTATACTAAATATAGCCTGAGTTTTAAAGAGCATTTTTTTTTTCTTTTATGAGTGTTGGCAGGTGTTTTACTATGAAACAGGTCTCAGAAAGAGATGAGGACACATTCTATTCTGAGGTAAAAGCTTTATCTGAGATGTAGAAATGACAGTGTAATAAATGCTATTACAGTTAATGAAATCAGGGTAGCAGCTGATATTTATTTGATTGTATGAGGCAAATTCATCCAAATTTCCAAGTACAAATTCTGAGCATAAACTTGCAGTAGAGCCTATTGTCAATCAATCATACCTGCAAAGGGGTCTCTGCTTCCTTCCTTCCTTCCTTCATTTATTTATTTTTGTAGCCCTAAGGTTATAGGAAAAAAAAAAAAAAAAAGGAAGGAAAATAGATTAAAATTGTAGAGACTAGAATTTCCCTCCCATTTCCCACTACCTTCATGAAAGGGCAACAATTCATTACCCAGTGGAAAACATTCATGAACCTCAGTTTACACACTGGAACAAATTATTTTAAAAAAGTACAAACGGCAAGATTTCTATTTCAACCTCTTTAGAAAGTAAATGCAACCATAAGGTGTTAATCAGCTTAAAAAGAGACATTTTAAAACCCTGAATGCGGAAAATTTCCAAAGTGCTGATAATATGTGCTAATTGTCTTTTTCTTGTTATACAGTCCCGTACAGAAGAAAGATTTTAGCATATGTCTATTTCCCCCCTACTTTCTTCAGGCAGAAATTCCCTTAGGGGGAGTTGCCTGACAAAATCATTAAGTAGAAGTTTTATGAGCCTAGGTGGGATCACATTTGGAGATGACTGATTACATGATTGCAGGTAATTGTTTGTGGGACTAAGAAAGTCTCTAACATTTTTAAGGGGAATCCTTTTCCTTGTAACCCATCAAAAGAATTGTAGCTTTCTCTAAGGATAAGCTTCCTTTGGGGTGTCACAGAGAAATATTTCTAAAACAACCTTGCATCACCTTCAGTCTTTATATTTTCTGATGAAAATAATCCCCCCATTGTCACCAAAATACAATTTATAGCTAGCTACCAGGCCATCCCCCAACTAGGATGCTTGCCCTTCAACAATATTATTTGAGACTTCTTCTGGTTACATGCAAAAAATTATGTACTAACTTTTTCCTGTTAGACTCCTACAGATTTGAAAGGATTAATTCATTTAGCAAACAGGCACTCCAGGGGTGGCTTTCTTTGAACAGAGCTAATCTGAGTGAAGTGCCTCAAGCACATGTAACATAGTGTATTTTTATGCAGAGTATAATTATTACCCTATATTTTTATGGTACCTAGTCATCAAAGACTTAGAATACTTTATTAAGTTATAGTTAATAAATAACCACTAACTGTGAAACTACAATGATGGCATCATGCCTGGAATCCTCAGTTCTCCACCAACATCTTATCCATGCTTTCTTGATTCCTATTTACTACATGACAATGCTAGTTACATAACAGAGACTCAACAAGTGTTTTTAATAATTCCTGGAACAAACATTTAACAGATATCTCCTGTGTATCATGCATTGTGACTAAGTCATTGTGGAATTTTACACACATATGCATATACACATGCATACACACACGCACCCTGACATTAAAGTTTAAGAAAATGAAGGTCATCTATGTGTCAATCCACTTGACGAGACTCTGCTTACTTTCTTATCATTTCCACAGATTTGGAAAAAGTTGTGACATTGAGCATTCATAAACTATGGCTTTGTTGGAAAAGTAGGATTTGCAAAAAGATTTTAAAAAATGTATGGGAAGCCTCTTTGGCCTGTTTGTTACCTGGTACACATCTTACACATGGCTTCCATGTTGGTCTGATAAGCTCATGAATTATGACCCTGAAATAAAGCTAGAGGTGTGGGTGTTGTGGCAAATACGGATTTTGACAAAATTTCTGCTCATTGGAGGTTTGCATATTGTGTACTGAAAAATAAACATGGAGTGAATCAGGATGAAGATATTAGACTGGAAACAAAGGAATGCGGGTTGTGACATGAAGCCAGCCAGGTTCAGATATAGCCAAAATCTCTCTCAGCCTAGAAATTAATAATTTAGCAGACAAGAAATTGTACATACACTGAGCTAAAAGTGAAAAAGTGTCAACACGACTTTATCAGGTAGTTACCAATCACCCATGCCTGACGTAGAACTGGGAATCCTTAGAAGTCCTTGGAAGAAGCTAATATTAAAATAAGATAGCTTCTTTTTTCCTTTGCCCCCACTGGAAGCCATACTATGTTTACTCTCCTACTTCTGGTAGGAAGAATGGGGCCCTAGACTGGAGAAGAAAATGTTCTAAGGTTGTGTTTTCTTTTCTGTCTTCTCATTCAGGCACACAAAGTATAGTCTTAGAGCCTTTACACTCTTTTTCCAAGAGCCTGAAAAGAAAGATGGCCTCATTATTTTTCCAATCACTAACTCCAACCTCATCCTCTCTTTGTTTACCTTGTTTAGGCTTGGAAGGCAGGTCACACTTGCTTGGCATGCAGTGACTACTTTTAACTGCTTTTGTGGCAACAGATTAAGGGAAAGGGAAATGAATACTGTATATGCAAAAGGGAGAATGCTTAGCGTCACTCCCTCTGCTAGTTGACCGTGTAAAAAAGTAATTGCCAACAGTGATTCGGGGCTTGCATTTTGGAGGCAGTACGTTTAAATACATACATAAGCCTTTCTTAGAACATGATCATAAACTCTGACTGTGTCACTTTTGTATTCTTATCTGGCTTTTTCTTCATTTCTCCTCAGTCACATTGTTAGAGAATTTTAACATGAATACTCAAACTCCATTTCTTGTACTCTAACTTAAGTGTGATTAAACTTAGAATAAAATGAGTTCTTTCCTGCCATACAAATCACAATGCAGGAGGGAGAACAAAAAGACTCTTCATGCCACTTTACTTTTCAGATCCCATGAGCATGCCCTTCATAAAAAGCAATATCCAAACTCTTCAGTAAATGTACAAGCAATGCCATCAATCCTGTGAGCCATTTGTAGCAAATCTGAAATGCCAGCAATCACATCATTTAGTCCCTGACATCTGCTTACTTACACCCACTTTATTCATACCACAATATTGAGCTGTACTCTTTACTCAAGAAAAACTCTAAACAAGTACTTGAGAAAACTTTAGTGCATAAAAACATCACCTGGAGAGCTTGCAAACACAGATTCCTGGGCTCCACCTCAGGAATTTAATAGGTCGGCAATGAGACCTGAAAATGTTCATTTCTCATGAGCTCTGAGGTTATTATACTAACGATGCTGGCCCATGTCCGCTTTTAGAACACTACTGCTGGCTGAAAAGGACCATATTTAGAATTATCCACTACAAGTTACCAATAACAACATGCACACACACACACAGTGTGCTTTTATTTAAGGCAATGGATTTGGTAGGTTCATTTCTGCATAGGATGGTAACACTTATCTTCTTTACAAGACATTTCAGCCACCTGCAAGAAAATAGCAGAGAGAGTTAGAGGGCCATTAGGACAGACCATTGAGAACATCCCAGACTTTAAAGCCCTAAACAAAGGAAAAGCTGTTAATGCAGACATCCTTCCTGTTCTTACTAGGAACAGAGTATTGCTGACACACTGTTTTAAAAGGAACATTTAAAACCTCTAGTCAATTCGTAATTATTAATATTTATTACTATTCTGATGAAATCCCCAACATATATTTACTTTCCAAAGGTTGATAATAAAAGCAGATAAACAATTAGTTTTTTTGAGGGGATTTTCCCCATTTGTTTCTTCTCTCATTTTCTGTTTGTGTTAAAAAAGAGAAAAAAAAAAAAAAAAACCCCACAGTGTGTGTGTGTGTGTGTGTAGATTTTTCGGCTAGTTTTACTACCTAAGTTATGAGGATGAAGTAAATTACTACCCCAGCCTACCCCTTTCTTTTCTTTTTTTTTCTAAGCTACACAATTACATCATTAAGGTTAATTATGCTAGCAATTAAAAAAGATCTAGTTATTTGGGAACAGTTATTCAGAATGAATTGTTCCTTAATGCCTCTACACATGAATTGGTTTGATGGGCGAGCAGGAAGTCTGTAGGTCAGTGCAATATTTCTTGTTGCATTTGGCTGTCAGAGGCTTTCACTCCTGCCCTTGAAAGGTGCAGAAGTACTGGAGAAACCAGATTATACTACTCCTTATCTTTCTTATGGGTATTAGGGACAGATATTCTCATTAACTCTCAGCTGGTGAATTATGGGCCAGCCACTTACTGTACAGAATAATAGATTGTCCAGGACTATGTGTGCACACAAGCTACTGGCTCTAAATGTTGACTTCTGCAAACAATGCAATTTACTTTGTAGAATCCAGTCTGGGGCTCCAGCTGATAAGCTTATTAATTGAAGGTGGATCCTGACTGCGTTTTTAAGAGAGAAATTGAGAATTTTCTATTGACTGTAATTTTAGTGCTTGCCTGTTATCATTTTTTAAATGACCAGAAACTTAGACAAATATACATCAGATCTAAAATGTTTGTTTTATTAACATGCCTGCCTTTCAGAAGTAAGTGATTCTCAAATGGATATTATATTTACTTGACCTGAAGGGTGTTTTCATAGGCAAAACTTTGCTTGTAGCAATATTCAGAAAACTTTAACACCAAACAAGGAGCATTTGATTGCCTTGGTGTGGATGAAATAGAAGGTGATATCAGAAAAAAGCTATGGCCCAGTGAGCACTCAGTAAGTAGCTATTGACTTATGGATTAATTATCCTACAGTAACTGTCAAAAGTCAAGAGAAGTATTTGAAGCAGTGATCACTATGGTAGTTACATTTGTTTGTCAACTTGGCTGGGCCTGGTTGACTGGCTGGGCAGCTGAATGTAGTTATTCCCTGTGGTGAGATTGGTAATTAATTCCATGGTGGAATCTATTGGAGCAGCTGAGTAGCTGCTTTGGGTATGTGGTCTGCTTCCCGTATATAAGAAACAGCTTAGGGAATGGTCTCCAATTTATGGCACACTTGAACCCTGCACGTAGCTGTGTCGTTGCTCAACAGCCTGCCATGCTCTGCCAACCTTGGAACTTCCAATGGACTTGAATTAACATCCTGCCTGTGGTTTGGTAACATCGGGACTGTGCCATTCTGTTTGTCGACCTTAGGCTTGTTAGCCTCAGCAGCTAGTAGCTGCCTGAGTGAAGAGATGCCTCTAGCTTCAGTGCGCCAGGAGCAAGAGGCAGAGCTGAAGCCCAAGGCTAAGGAGCTTCCACCCAGCCCCTAGATCCTGGCACTTTGAACTTGGACTTCTAGCCACCTGAACTGTAAGAGAAAAAAATGCTTGTTTGTTCAAGCCATCCCATTGGTGGTAGGTAACGAGAGTGGCACTAGGTAACAAGATCACTTTCATGAAGTGTGAGTTGGGCTCTGAGGTTTGTGGCCATGCTTTAGGGGAATTCTCTCCAGCTGTGCAAATCACCCTATCAAGGGTAGGGCTTGATATGTTGCACATCTTTAATCAGTTACCATTTCTGAAGGGGGAGTTCTGGTGCCATAGTGCCTAAGGCATTTGGCTGCTAACCAGAAGGCTGGCAGTTCAATTCTACCATCCATTCCTCAGAAGGCAGACTGGAAAATCTACTTCCATAAATATATTACCTTGGAAACCTAAGGAGGGGTTGCTATGAGGAACCAACTTGACAGAAGTGAGTTTGGTTTTTTGGTTTTGTTTTCTGAAAGGAGGGTGATACTATCTACCAGTTGCAATTGAATAGATTTCACTCATGGTGACCCCATATGTGTCAGAATAGAGCTGTGCTCCATAAGGTTTTCAGCGGCTGATTTTTTAGATGTAGATATCCAGGCCTTTCTTCCAAGGGGTCTCTGGGTTAGACTCAAACTGCCAACCTTTCAAATAGTAGCCAAGTGTGTTAACCATTTGTGCCATCCAGGTAGTACTATAGTCATCAACTATTCCCTTGGTAGAATGGCTCCATTTGGATCAGCACATTAGGTGATACATATAATGAAAGCAAGAGCTATCTTTTTGTCCTTTATGAAGGAATTGAGGAAACATAGATAAGCACTGTAATGATATAAAGTCACTCAACTATGATTGAAGTGTGAAATACACAACCAAAAATGGCTGGAGAAGGGACAGGGAGGAGAAACCTAATGAAACCAGCCCTGAATTAAGAGAGCATATGTACATTTTAAGAATGTTATAATACACAAATGTTCATTTTCTCCTCTTTCAAGGTGCCAAGGCTTCCTCGATTTTGGCAGCTTTGTCTTGTTTCACAGCAGGCATTCCATTCTCTCTCAGGCAGTTAGAGAACATCCCAACACAAGTGCTTTTGATACTCATAATCACAACCTGACGGAAAAATTCTTGAGTAGATCAAACATAGACCTGAAGCATGACTACTGGGAAGTTTTCTTGTTTTGTTTTGTTTTAGGAAAAAAAAAAAAACACTATAATCTTTTGCAAGGATGTTGTCTTCCTTTTAACTTCCAGTTCTGGCATGGGTGAGCAGTAACTATGAAATACTGGCTATGAAAATCACAAATCTATACTGTATAAAAGGACCCCCTGTGCCACAAAAATTAAATGCTTGACTGCTAACCAAAAGGTTGGCAGTTCAAAGCCATCAAGTGGCTCCATGGGAGAAAGACTTGGTGAAAAAACGACATGGAGGCCACATGTTCTGGCCTCCTCTAATCCCACAAGAGGAGGACAGGATTACCAGCAGTAACCCAAGGCCTATTCCTACAAGGCCAGACATGCTGCCTCCCTCCAGCCCTTTCTCCAACCGTTCCTCCCAAAGCACCCACCACCTCTCTCCTGGGTTCGATAATT
>NW_006921704.1:431255-450706 GCF_000298275.1 Orycteropus afer afer | reverse complement strand
GAGCTTTGCTAAGCATTTGACTGCTAGCTAGAAGGCTGATGGTTCAAACCCACCAGCCACTCCTTGGAAGGAAGGTTAGGCAATCTACTTCTGTAGTGATATTGCCTCAGAAACTCAAGGAGGGGTTGCTATGAGTCGGATCTGACTTGACAGCAGTGTTTGGTTTTTGTTTGTTTGTTTGTTTTTAAGGGATAGCAAAGGGAAAGGATTTGGGCAAGGCTTCCAACAGGGTCATTCCAGTTTGACCCCCACTGAGAATTTGCATTTCCACCCTAGATTTACTGAATCAGATCTATAAGAAACACCTGGGGATCTTTTCAAACTGTAAACTATGATTCAGTATATCTGGGGTGGAAATAATAAACCAGAATGGGCTTTAAATGGGCAGTTGCACACAGTTGGCAGCCAAGATGTTGGTCCAAGCAATAATAATCAATGTGAGAGAGCCCCAAGAGGTAAGTGAAATGTGGCAAGGACTATCGGAATTGGTGCCACTTATACCAGCTGCCTCTGGCCTTCTGCCAGCCCCATCTGGCAATTCACCTACAATTTGCGTAGGTAAAGGAGCTTTATTTAATAAGATTTTAATAGGGTTTGTGATATGCCTAATTCCAGGACATACTAGGCATGTGACTGATAGACTGTAGTGCCATGATGTCTTCTAAGCAAACTCAGTTAATTAGCAAAGAGAGCAATGTATCACTGGACAGAGGCAGAAGATGGGTCTCAGGTAAATAAACCATGTTATGATTGGGTAATGGTAATCTAATACTCAAAACATTGTAAGATCAATAGCAGTTAAAGGAGAGAAGTCAAGATTCTGTGTTGAAGTTGAATATTAAAAAGTGATATTAAGGGCACAGGTATGAGGAAGTAAACTGATATTTATTAAACATCTATAAGCTGCTATTATATGAGTAGATTCCAACTCATGGTTACTCCACGTGTGCAAAGTAGAACTGATCCATAGGGTTTCAAGGCTGTAACCTTTAGAAGCAGATTATTAAGCCTGTCTTCCAAGTGCTAGGAACATTATGTGAACAATGGCTGAGGGATATTAAGAAATCCACCCAAGTTATAGAGCTACATCAATGTGTTTGAATGAGTATGTAATGAGCATTCAGTAAGAGAAATAGTCCTGAAAAAAAAAAAAAAAAAGAATGTAGAACAAAATTCAAAATCATAAAAATGACCAGATTTACTGGTCTAATAGAGACTGCTGGAACGTCTGGGACTTTCTTCAAGAGCGTGCCCCTTAGACACTCTTCAGTCTGGAACTGAACTCACCCCTCAGGATCAACTTCCAGCCAAACAATAGACAGGCTGATAAAGTGAGTAATACCAGGAGAGTATGTACTCTTCATATGTACAATCAACCATTGATGCCAAAAGGATAGCATTTGCACCAACACAAAGTTCTGAAGTCAAGAAGAGACAGGAAAGAAGGTCAAATGGAAATGGGGAACCCAGGGAAGAAGTGAGAAGAGTGCTGTTACTTTGAGGGAATTGCAACCAATGTCACGAAGCAAAATATGTATACATTATTGAATGAAAACCTCATTTTCTCTAAACTTTCACCCAAACTACAATAAAAATTCCAAATAGATAAATAAAATAGAAGAAGCATATTCCTGCAAGTTCCAGGTTCCTCTTTATAAGGAAAGTTATTCTTTCCTTTTCATGTTGCTTAAAACATGGTTCTTATGCTCAAGTTGATTACATTGTCTTGAATGCCATCTTGAGTGATTTTGAATTCTTTCTATAAGGAATGGGTATTATTGACACTTTTTAAGGACATCGGTGACTCTATCAGAGCTGCACATTAGAAAAATCTCAGTATTGTATGAAAAATACATCAGAGTTTGGAGATCAATGGCAGGAACATAAGACAGTGAATTGAGAATTTGAACATTTTGAGTACAAGGAGCTAGCAGAACATCCACATGCGTATGGATGTGATAATTGTTGGAAATGCAAGGGCTAAAAAGAAATGAGCTGAAGATCTAGACTGTGGAGTGCTCCATACAATGAAAAGGTGAAAATGAGTCCAAATCAATGAACATATTAGGGGAACAACTCAGAATTTAGGATGAATAGGTCTTTTTGACGTTTGGTTTTGCCCCTAGATTAAGCAGGTGTATTTAGTTTTTCAAAACCACTGTTCTTATTTATACTGTTTTTCTGCAACAGTATTTGAATCTTTGTTGGCTAGCTCACCACGATTATGACTCAGGGTGAGAGGCTAGAAAGAAGATAAAGATGGGTCATAATCTACATGATCTACAGGCCTCAGTGACCTGTTGACTAATCCCAGAACCCATCAACTAGAATTTTTGTGGAATGGCGTAACTATATTTAACAGATTGATTGGTTCTGAGCTTGATTCTGCCAGTACCCAAAGAGAGGAGACTAGAATGATGAATAAGAACCAGGAGAGCAGAGGATACAATGGTCAGAGAGCAAGTGAGAGGGAAGATTGGTCTCAAAGGCGGACATAGAACTGACTTCCTGAGGTAGAAATCTGATCAGAGACTGTAAATAGTAAGAGCTGTGAGAGAACGGATGTGCCAAAAGCAAAATGAAAACAGGCATGAAGGACTAAGAGGTGAGGAAGAGAAAGTGGCCAGCAGGAATCATGGATCCATGCTGAGAAACTGACAGCGTATATACAAAGCAACAGTAAATACTCTTGATACTATGCCAAACATTTGTTTCAGCTCAAGTTAGCAGCAGGTTTCCTGCATTGGTAAGAACCACCAGGCTTAGTTGGACAGCCCAAGTCTTATAAAAAGAGGTAAATTCGAAAACAGAGGCAAAGAGCTGGACAAGGCAATTCTTAACACATTTATTCCAGATTAGAACTCCATTTCCTGAAGTAAGGGAGAAAGAAATTTTCTTAATTCCTCCCTTCTTTCCTTAGTCTAAAGCTGTAGTTTCTAACATTTGTAAGGTAAAGCGTGGCAGGGTACATTGAAAACTGAGTGAATGCTAGAGGCCCTTTCTTCAGAGAATTGCAAAGACTTATGTACCTTCAAATATTTCCCATAATTATAGGGGTTCACAGACTCCTTAGTAGACCTCCAGCTAAGAATGGGGTGCAACACACCCTAGCTTCTGTCAAGGGATAATTAAAGACTCTGCCTCCTTTGTACTACATGTGTAGCAGACAGAAGACAGAGTTGTTATTAGGTGCCACTGAGAATATTTTGACTCACAGAGACATAGAACGAAACACTGCCCAGTGCTGTGCCGCCCTCAAAATCGTTGCCACGCTTGAGCCTATCGTCGCAGCCAATGTGTCAATCCACCTTGTTGAAGGTCTTCCCCTTTTTCATTGACCCTCTACTTACCAAGCATGATATCCTTCTCCAGGAGATGGTCCCTTCTAATAATGTGACCAAAGTATGAGACATGAAGTCTGGCCATTCTTGCTTTCAAGGAGCATTCAGACTGCAGAGTAGAGTTGCACTAATGTCCTCACCTCTTGAGTATTCCTGATTGCACAGGTATGTGTCAGAGAGCTGGTACTAGCAGAGTTACATTCATAGGGGGAAGTCAGAGAAAAGAAAAATGTTAATCACAACATGATAAAATGACAATAGCAGCAGCAGGCACAACAACTGCCAAGTATTGCAGGTCTATTAAGGGTCAACCAGGCTTCGTGCCAAAGGCATTTGACTGCTAACCAGTAGGATGGTTGTTCAAACCCACCAGCCACTCCTCAGAAGGAAGATTGGGCAATCTACTTCCATAGTGATACTGCCTTGGAAACCCAAGGAGGGGTTGCTATGAATTGAATTGACTCGACAGCAGTGAGTTTGGTTTTTTTTTTTGTTTTTTTTTGGTTTATGATACTATGCACTTTACCTTGCCATGTAAATATGATTACATGCATTTTGTTGATGAAGAAACTGAGTCTAGCAGGAATTAATTTTGACAGGTCCGTGAATAGACAGCTTTGTCTGTCTATGGAGAGTTCCTTCTCTCACCTCTCCAGTTCCCTTATCTATCTTTTGGAGACATTCTGTTCTTGCCCTTTATGGAGAAAACATGAATCTTAGCATTTTGGAGTTTTACTATTCTATGTTACCTGTCAAAGTAAATAAGGACCACTAGCCCATAAAGTTCAAGCCTACCAGCCACTCCATGGAAGAAAGATGAGATGGTCTGCTTCTGTAAAGATTTATAGCCTTGGAAACCCAATGGAGGTGGCTATAAGTTGGAATTGACTTGATGGCAGTGAATTAGCCCATAAAGTGTACCTGTGCCAGTTATACAAAGGCACTCCTTTTTCCAGGTGGATGCAGGTCTATGCCAGTTTGCATGGCCAGCAAGCAGAGCATGCCTGAAATTCAGCCCTACTTGCTCCTTGCCACCCAGTGTGTGCAAATGGTTAACATGCTCTGCTGCTAACTGAAAGGTTTGCAGTTCAAGTCCATCCAGAGGTGCATTGGAAGAAAGCCCTCATCATCTACTTCTGAGAACTCAATGACTGAAAATGCTGTGGAGCATAGATCTACTCTGACACACATGAATCACCATGGATCAAAATTAACTCCTTAGCAAATGGCTTTTTTTTTTTTTTTTTCTTTTTCGTACCCTTTGGCTAGATGCCCTTGTGCAGTGAACAACCTGCCCAACTCTGGGCAGCAGCCTTGAGCAAAATTCTCCAAAAATGCTATCACAAGTGAGGAGCCAAGGACAAAGCTTTGTTCTCAGGAGAAGCTGTAGTGTATTCATGACAGTTACTCAGTGATCTTGATATTCAGTAGCTGTATCTTCTTAAACAAATTGCTCTGGAAGTTTACTCTTTTGAAAAGGCGTGTACTATAAAAATCGAAAGATAAAACTCTCAACAGGAAACCAGGACTGATCATAACACTGCCTGAGTTCAGCAAATGAAAATATATCAATGATGAGACGAAGCCCAATTCAAAACAGCTTATGTTGTCTTTAGTCCTCAGAAATAATCTCTTTCCCATTATTAGGGAAAATGTGATCCTGTTTTTTTTTTTTTTTTTTCATTTCCCTTGAATCTAAATCTTGTTTTCAAGAGCTGATCATGTTTAGCTAAAATTGCTTCCACTTAGCTATTATGGTACAGTGACAAATATGTTATTGTTGGTGTATATTGGCATTATTATTAGTCAGTTGTCAAACTTTGAAGGAAAAATCATGGAGTGAAACACTGAAAAAGTAATCTTATTTTCATAAATATGTTCCCAAATAGTTATCTCATGTCCAATATCCACTTAGCCTTAATATAAACATCTCATGTGAAACACGAATGTTTGGTAGATAACTTAGAAATCTGTTAGGAAAATAAATAGAAATGGCAAGGCATATTTTATGATATATTAACATCCATAATGACTGTGAACTTATAAGCTTGTTTCGGCTACAACTGCCCGCCCCCCAAGAATCTGATGCTTTTCTTCAGAGAACATAATCAATTTGCCTCTCCAGCCCTGAGGCTGCCTCCAATTTCTTCTGGTTAGACATGTTAATGTTCAGGCAAAGAAGACCACTAAATTAAAGAATAAACTGAAGAGAGTAAAGTTATGCAGAGTTAAATTCTTCCTGTTTTCCCCATATTCTCCAAAATGGGTGCTATGCACACATTGCATCATTGCCAATTAGAATACATCTCCTTTGTTCTTAGTCAGCCTCAGTCTTCCCTTGCACACAGGTGGGCATGTGGGAGTAGCTACTCAGTAACCATCAGCCTACTCTACAATTGTGAATATACTGAGGGAGATTTGGAGGCCTTTTTAAACAAGAATTTAGGATGGAAATGAGCAACTCAGCACATAGAGAAATGGAGCCAGCAGGGAAAGTTGGTGAATTTGATGCTCTTTTGTGCTCATAGTGGTGTGCCTTTTTTTTTTTCTCTTAAGTTCCTTGTACCCCACTTTCTCATCAGATACCCTTGACATTTGGTAAATTGATCCATATTGAGGCATAAATGTCTGGTCATGGGTTGCCTTTACCAGGTGGAGTTTGATTTCAGACAGTCCTTTCAGTCAAATCAGTGAGCAGAGAGGGAGGGTACCTTGAGGGTCACCCTCCTGCCAACTTCCCAAGCCTGCTATTAGGCTTGTTTGATGTTCATTTAAAACCACTTGTTCTAAGAAGAGAGAGCAGAAGCCTTCAATCACTCACACAGGAATTGCTGGGTCATTATTGTAAAAGGTTCCTATTATGAAAGTCCCTGGACAGTGCAATCAGTTAATTTGCTTGGCTGCTAACCAGAACATTAGAGATTTGAGTGTATCCAGACTGCCTAGGAAGAAAGGCCTGGTGATCTATTTTCAAAAATCAGCCACTGAAAATCCTGTGGAGCAGTTATAGTCTGATACACAAGGGGTTGCCATAAATTAGAATAGATTCAATGGTGCAAGAGGGGCAAGGAGGCCACATGTTCTGACCTCCTAGAACCCCACAAGAGGAAGGCAGAATCACCATCAATAGCCCAAGGCCTATTACTGCAAGGCCAGACATGCTGCCTCCCTCCAGTCCTTTCACCAACCGTTCCTCCCAAAGCACCACCACCTCTCTCCTGGGTTTGATAATTCGCTGCAGTGGCCACACAGAACTCACAGGTTATGGTATTTATTAGGGAAGCACCAGGCTACAATTCAAGTTCAGGAAAAAACACTCAGTCTCTCTTGCAGCCCACCGTCCCTCAGCCAACAGTCTCTCACAGTCTCTTTCTCAGTAGTGTGTGTCCTTCTGTGTCTCACTCAGCAATGTGTGTCTCTTGCGTCTCTTTCCCAGCAGCCCGTGTCACTTTCAGGAGTGCGTGTCTCTTTCAGCAGCACATCTTCCTCAACCAGCAGTCAGAGAGAGTTCTGCCTCTAGGAGGTCTCCTTTTGAGCTTGGCAGAGTGGCCAAACCAACCAATCATAACAACAGAATTCTAAGCACCTGAGAGTGAACATCCCATAACATTGCGTTGTGCCACGCCCAACAGAAATAACCCAGGTGGATAACATTTACAATCAGGAGCTCCTCAGCTGCTCATTCCACCACTGAGTTTACAATGACTTATGGGTAGAAAATCCATACTAAGTAATTTACTACACCGCAAATGGCAACTGGTATCTGATATTATGAAAGGAGAGAAAGGAACTGTTCAGACACTGTCTATGGCAGAAAAGGTGAGCTCTAAAAGGACAGAAATTCCCATCTATAAAAACAGACAGAGCCACAGCCCTGAAATTATTTGTAAGTTGAGTAAGTTGTTTCTAACGGTGAAGACATTTTGCCAACAAAGGCAAAATAGAGCATATTATTTATTAAAGTAAGATTCTAAAAGTCTTAGGCAAATACACAGATATGATTCAAAATTACAGAAATAGAATTTATGAACCTGAGCCCTTAATCTCTTAGGGCTCTGAGTCTTTGTACAAGGACTGTTTCTTTTTTTAGGAATCCAATGGTCATGTCTAGTCAGTGGACTCCTGACCTGGGCTGATTTGTCTATGTATTGGTTTATGATTCTCCTTTCCTTTCCTCTTGCCTCATTAAGTCATCTAATGCTCTAGAAGCTAAGCATAAAGAAACATGGCTATAGTTTTCATCATTTATCCTCTGTTTCAATGTTACACAAGCTGTAGCAATCTCTGGCATTTTCTATCTTGTCTTAATTTCTGTGTTATTGTCTCTGAGTTTCAAATTCAAAGAAGTTTATGCTTATATTTTCCTATTAGGAAATTTTGAATCTTACAGCTGATTTCTACTGTCTACCCTATGACATAGGGATATTAGAAAAATAATATTTCTTCTATCATTATTCTGGAAATAAGTAAAAGAATATTTTTTGGGGCTTAGTCATTGGTACCCCTGTTTATTGACAGGACAAAGTCAATGCAGTTTATTAGGCAATTTAAGACAATATAATCCAATTCTTTTACTGGGGATTGGGAGTGAGCAATGCAATTTTCAGCAATGAGAACTCTTGAATAGGAAAGACTCTACATGATTAAACAGAGCCTGACAGCAATGCTTGTAAGACCTTTATATCATGAGATCACATTAAAGTTGTTACTGATTATTAGTTCAAGAAGAAGATGCCTTAAAACCATCATATTTGGTATGTCATTG
Source organism: Orycteropus afer afer (assembly GCF_000298275.1). Classification (NCBI taxonomy): domain Eukaryota; kingdom Metazoa; phylum Chordata; class Mammalia; order Tubulidentata; family Orycteropodidae; genus Orycteropus; species Orycteropus afer. Next base: position 442,600 of record NW_006921704.1, on the reverse strand, counting down.
ATCTTCAAAAACTCCCACCATGCTGCACCCAGCACTTACCAACCAGTTAAATAACAATACCCTGAAGAAGGAAATACTCAGTAGAAACAGCACAGTGCAGCCAGGCCCAGGAGGCCTCCCTTGATTTTAATATTTCAGGCTCCTCCAGCTGTAACCCTTTGATTCATCACTACTGGGAGACTGGAGATGGAGGCTTAAATTCACTTCCCGCTGAGAAGAAGGGAGCTTTGATATGAGTAAATAAGGTGCATGTTTATTTGTATTGATATCTGCTTTATCTCCTCATGAGAATCTGGGGAAAGAATAATGGCAGTAATGAAAACCCTTCAGAAATAAATATGACCTACTTAACTGACCTCTCTGGTGGAAAGTTAGTGCTACAGAAGGATTAGCAAATGTAGCAACAAAGGGAGGAAAGAAAGGGAGCTGTAACTTGCTCTTCAGAAAATGACTTTTTGTCTCTCATTTGCAACTCTTTTCTATAACTTTTTAATTTTTACCTTTTCAAATTTTTATCTACTTACTTATTTGTCAAAGGGAAGTAGAGAACTAGATAAAATAGATTGTATATACATAGACAAGAAATAGCAATGTAGTTAGAGTGTTCAGCTAGAGCATGATGATGTCATCATTCTTGCTTGTGGACAATTACAATGACTTGGCTTTGCTTAAAAAACAGTGGAGAATGGATTTCTATTTCAAACAACTAATTAGTCAGCTAAACAGTGTATTGTTCAAAATGAATTTTATAGAATTTGCATATTCAAAGAGCCATAAATAATTTTTTTTTTTTTTTAAATTGCCTTCAAGTCAATTCTGACTTACAGTAATCCTATAGGACCTTGCTTCAGAGGCTTTCCAAGGCTGTAAATCCTTATGGAAGCTGACTGTCACATGTTTCTCTCACATAGCAGCAGCTGGTAGTTACAATCTGCTGACCTTTCTGTAAGCATCTGAGTATACTAACCACTGCACCTCCTCAAACTGAACTTGCAAACTAGAAGTATATCTATTGGCTGAATTAGTTTGACTTGGTTCTCTAATTCCATTCTACATTATATAGAATCTATTTGTATGCTAACCAGAAGGTTGGTGGTACCACCAGATGCTCTGTGGAAGGTAGATGGGGCAATCTACTTCCATAAAGATTTACTGCCTCAGAACCTCAGTGGGTGTCACTATGAGTTGGAATTGACTCAATGGCAGTGAGTCTGGTTTTTTCAATTTATTCTCAACAAAGAGATACAAATTGTGTTTCATGAAATAAAACCATACAATTTTTCTAATAAAATGGCAAATGAGATTGTATGTTTTTAAATATAGAATGTAGTATTTGGAGAAGCTCTTTGTTTTCTTTTAAATATTGTTATTTTTATTCTTTCAGAAAAGAGGCTTCCAGAAATTTGTTGGTAAGAGTGGCAAGGTACAAGAGAGATGAATGCTCACTTAGGATGGTGAGAAGGGTGCATCTCGGATGAACATGGGCTTGACTGGAATTGTTGAATTTATGATTACAATGATCTAAAAAATAATGTCATATAAAGTTCCCTTTAGCAGATGAAGAACCTAAAATTAGTCACAGGAACATGCTAGTGTGGTACAAAAGTGATTCACATGAAATTGGTTCAGTCTAATATGACCAGTTTTTAATCTACAAAAATGGCCATTTTAGGTAGTTCAGCCTAATAGAATCTGAACTGCCTGCCTCCCAGTTCATTCTCACAAGCAGGTATAGACAGCAGAAACCAGATGTTTCACTGTGCCTTGTGCTCAAAGGCTTGCTTAGGTTCTCTTTCCAGAGTCATACAGAATGAACAAAAGATGGACTGAGAGGCTCACACAAAGAAAAACAACAAACAGACATGCATACACAGGGACAAATACAGAGAAATGGGCCCAGCAAGAGATGAAGGAAAACTCATGTTTTATTGAGCAATTGTGTAATTGTGGTCATGAGGAACTTGTATGTAGACCAGGAACAGTCATTTATACAGAACAAGGAGATACTGCATGGTTGAAAATCAGGAAAGGTATGTATCAGGGTGATATCCTTTCACTATACTTATTCAATCTGTATGCTGAGCAAATAATTTGAGAAGCTGAACTATATGAAGAACGCCACATCAGGACTGGAAGAAGACTTATTAACAACCTGCAATATGCATATCACACAACCTTATTTGCTGAATGTGAAGATGACGTGAACATTTACTGATGAAGATCAAAGAGTACAGTCTGGATTACACCTCAACACAAAGAGAACAAAAATCCTCACAACTGGATCAATAAGCAACACCATGATAAGAGGAAAGATTGAAGTTGCAAAGGATTTCATTTTAGTTGGATCCATAATCAATGTCCATAGAAGCAGCAGCCAAAATATCAAACACGTATGGCATTGGGCAAATCTGCAAAAAACCTCCTTTTAAGGTTTGTGTTAAAGAACAAAGATGTCACTTTGAAGACTAAAGTGCACCTGACTCAAGCCATGATATTTTCAGTCACCTCATATGTATGCGAAAACTGGAAAATGAATAAGAAAGACTGAAGAGAATTGATGCATTTGGATTATATACCATGGACTGCCAGAAGAACTAACAGATCTGTCCTGGAAGAAGTATGGGTGGAATGCTTATTAGAAGCGATGATGGCGAGATTTCATCTCTTGTACTTTTGCCATGTTATCAAAAGGGACCAGTCCCTGGAGACATATATCATGCTTGGTAAAGTAGAGGGTAAGGAGTTCTGGTGGCATAGTGCTTGAGGCATTTGACTGCTAACCAGAAGGTGGGTGGATCAAACCCACCATTCACTCCACAGAAGGAAGACTGGGCAATCTACTTTTGCAAAGATTACCACGTCAGAAACCCAAAGAGGGATGGTTTGAGTTGGAATAGACTGAATGGCAGTGAGTTTGGTTTTTCTGGTGAAAGTAGAGGGTCAGTGAAAAAGAGAGGGTTTGACACAGAGGCTGTGTCAATGAACTCAAGCATAGCAATGATTGTGCAGGAACAGGCAGTGTTTCATTGTGTTGTACATAGGGTCGCTATCAGTGAGAACTAACTCAACAGCACCAAATGACAACAACATGTAATGGGCACAATTCTATACACACAAGAATCCAAAATTCAATTCTCACAAAAATATAACTCTGTAGTTGTTATTCCCACTTTTCATATGCAGAAACTTGGAGTTAAAACAACTTTTTAAAGGTTACATTTCTGACATGAACTACATCATAGCCACAGCTTTGCTTAAAACAAACAAAAATAGCAACGGCCTCCCATTGCTCTCAAAAGCAACCCAGACAGCATGCCATGGTCTGCAAGACTATACAATGTGGCTACTTCATCTCTCTCCTTTTTGCCCCTCATAGCACTCCAGCCATTTTGGCCTGCTTTTTGTTTCCTAAGCCATGCTATTCCTTCAAACAGGAATGTCTCTTTTCTTAAGACTTTACATGGATGGCTTATTGTCATCCTTCAGGTCTCAAATGACCTTTTGTTCAAGAGGCTTCCCCATACTGTTCAAACTGATCACCCTATTTATTTTCTTGATAGCACTTAGCACTACTTATACGCTTATTTATCTGCTCACTTGTTTAGTGTTTGTTTCCTTAACAAGTTTGTAAGTTCCTTGATGTCAAAATAATCTGTTCTGTTTATCCTTCTCTTTTCAGAACCTAGCACATACTTGGCACTTGGTAGCTGCTCAGTAATTATTGACTAATAAGTGGGCAAAGTGTAGGGGCAAGAATATAAATTCAGGTTTGTTTCCAAAGCACATGTTTCTTTCATTTCTACTCTAAGGATCTCCCATTGGTGGTTTACACAGAATTCTTAGAGATTTAGACACAGAGGCAAAACACACACACACAAATATATACCCACATTCACAAGGGATAACAGTACAGACAAGATAATTTGATATGTGAGAAAAAAGACTTTTTAATTATCTTATTTTCATATTAACAGTAAAATTGACTTTCTTAATATGTACTATTTTATGAATTTTAACACAGGTATAGATTCATGTAACTACCTCAACTCTCAGAATGCAGAATGTTTCCATACACACACACACACACACACATGCACACACAAACTACCTCATGTTACCCTTTTTTGGTAAAAACTTTCCCCCACTCTAACCCCTGAAAACCTCCAATCTATTCTCCATCACTGTCATTTTGTCTTTTCAGAATATCATATAAATGGAATAATATAATGTAACTCTAAGATTGGCATAATTTCCTTGACATCCATCTAATTTGTTGTGTAGAACAATTGCTTATTCCATTTTATTGACAAGTAATATTCCATTGTAGAGAGTGCACCAGAGTTTGTTTTCTATTCACTAACCGATGGACATTTGTATTACTTCCAGTTGTTAGGAATTAAGGATTGAGCAGCTATAAACATTCATGTGAAAGTAAGTTTTCATTTATCTGGAGTAAATACCTAGGAGTGAGTGGTATGACTGAATCATGTGGTAAGTATATGTTTAACTTCTCAAGAAACTGAGCAAATATTTTTCAGAGTTACTGTAATAGTGTGCATTTTTACCAGCAATGTATTTGAATTCTAGTTGCTCTCCATCCTTACCAGCACTTGGCATCATTGTTCATATATATGTGTGGTGATACTGTGAATGAGCTTGGCTGCTTGGCTACTAACTAAAAGTTTGGAAATTCAAATGTACCCAGACACACCTCAGAAAAAAGGCCTGGAGATCTACTTATGAAAAATCAGCCATTGAAAACCCTATGGAAAAGTTTTACTCTGACACACATGTATGCATGTGTGTGTATATATGTGTGTGTGTATCATTATTTATTCATTTTAGCCATTCTAATCTAATAGGTACACAGTGGCATCTTATCATCTTATTGTGGTTTTAATTTGCATGTCCTTAATAGTTTGAGGTGCCCTGGTGATGCAGTGGTTATGGTGCTCAGCTACTAACAAAAGGTTGGGGGTTCAAACCCATCAGCTGCTAAGTGGGAGAAAGATGTGGCAGTCTTCTTTACCAAGCATGTGGCAATTCTACTTTGTTTTATAGGGTTGCTATGAGTTGGAATTGACTTGACAGCAAAAGGTTTTTGGTTATTGGGTTGTGATGTCAAGAATCTTTTCAAATACTTTATTTCCATTTGTATATCTTCTTTTCTGATGTATGTGTTCAAATATTTTGCCCATTTTTCAGCTTGGTTGTTTAATTGAGTTGTAATGGTTCTTTGTATACATTTTTAATTGAGTTCTTCAGTTTGTAATTATTTTCTCTTTGTCTGCAGGTTTTCTATTCTTTCCCTTAAGACTGTTATTGATAGAGCAAAATTTCTGTTTTGATGAAGTAAAATGTACCATATTTTTTCTTTTGGAACATGCTCTTGGAGTCATATCTAAGAACACTTTTCCTAACCAAAGATCTTGAAGGTTTTATGCTATGTTTTCTACTAAATTTTTTCTGGTTTTATATTTTATATTTAGGTGTATGATCCATTTTGAGTTAATTTTTGTATAAGGAACCAGGTGTAGGTTGAGGGTTTTTGTTTTGTTTTGTTTGCCTAAGAATGCCCAATTGCATTAGCACCATTTGTTGAAAACACTCTTCTTCCTTTATTGAATTGCCTTTCCACCTTTGTCAAAAGTCAGTTGAGTGTACTTGTTTGGATCTATTTCTGGATTCCCTATTCTGTTCTATTGCCAACACTACACACTCATAATTACTGTAGCTTTATAGGAAAGCTTAAATTATAAAGTGTAAGTCCTCCAATTTTAACCTCCTTTGTCCCAGTTGTTTTGTCTATACTATTTTTTTAGAATCAACTTGCCTACAACTAAGATTATGATTGGAATTTCATTAGCTCAATTTAGGGAGAATTGATATCTTAACTAGGAGCTCTGGTGGCATAATGCCTAAGGTATTTGACTACTAACCAGAAGGCTGGCAGTTCAAACCCACCAGCCACTCCTGGGAAGGCAGACTGGGCAATCTACTTCCGTAGAGATACCGCCTTGAAAACCCAAGGTGGGGTCACTATGAGTCAGATCTGACTCGATGGCAAACACAACAACAACATTCTTTTTTTAAAGTAGGCTTCTTATAGACAACATGTAATTAGGGTTCTGTTTTTGTTTTCCATTCTGACAATCTTGGTTCTATTTGGCTAGTTATATTTAGTGTAATTATTCATATTCTAGGATTTTGGTCTACCATTTTTATTATTTATTTATTTTTATTTCTTTTTCAGTCTTCTCTTTCCCCATTCTTCCCTCTTATGGCTTACTTATATTTTTTATTATTCCATTTAATTTATCTATTACATGTTTAAATAATTCTCTTTATATATTTTTTTCTTAGCAGTTGTTTCAGGATTACAGTATCCATACTTAAGTTTTCACAGTCTACTTAGAATTAATATTTTATCACTTCAAGTGGAGTACGGAAATTTTACGACCATCAAGACTCCTTATGCTGTAGCCGTCGTGTATGTATTATAACTAAATACATCAAAACCCCTGTCAGACAATGTTATAAATTTTGTTTTAAAACATTATTCATATTTAGAGAATATATTGTGAAAAATAGTCTATTATATTAATCAGATATTTACCATTTCTGTTGCTCTTCCTTCCTTCCTAAGTGCCAAGTTTTCCACTTGTATCCTTTCTCTTTTATTAGGATTTTTTTTTCTTTTTTTTTTTAGAGCAGGTCTGCTTGATTAATTCTCCTAGTTTTCCTTCTGAGAATGTCCTTTTCACCTTTTTCCCAAAATACATTTTTTTTGGATATAAAGTTTTGAGTTGATAGTTCTTTTCTTTAAACATTGTTTCAAAGTCCCCTGGCCTCCATGGTTTCTAGTAACAAACCCACGTTCATTTGAATCCTCTGTATGTAATGTAAACCTTTTTCCTAGTTGCTTTTAAGAGTATTTGCTTTGACTTTAGTTTTCAGCACTTTGATCATGATGTGTTTGGGTATGGATTCATTTGAATGCATCTTACTTAGAATTCACTGAGCTACTTAACTCTGTAAGGTTATGCTGTTTTGTGAAATTTGAGGTATCTTAAACCATTATTTCTTCCACTATTTTTTTCTGCACCACACACTTTTTACTCTGATTCTGGGATTTTTATAACAGAAATGGTAGACCCTTTTACTGTTGTTGCTAGGATCATGAGGCAGTTTTCAATTTTTTTCATCTTTTCCTTCTAGATATCTCAGTTTGCATGTTTTCTATTGATCTATCTTTAAGTTCACTGATTTCACTCTGTCTTCTGTTCTTCTGTTGAGTCTATCCAATGAGCTTACTTATTTGGGATATTATATTTTTCAATTCTATCATTTTTATTTTATTACTACTTTTATCTTCTATAGCTCTGCTGAGAATTTATATCTTTTCATTCATTTCAACAGTATTCACTCATACTTCCTGGAGTGTGGCTATAATACCTGCTTTAAAATCTTTGTCTGATAATTCCAAAATCTGTTTTATCACAAATTGATATCTGTTTATTATCCTTTCATATAAAAGATGCTGAGATTATCCTATTTTTTTCATGGTGTTGTTACGTGCTATCAAGTCGGGTCTGACTCATAGCTACCCTATGTCCAACAGAGCAAAACATTGCCTGGTCCTGCGCCAGCCTCACAATCCTTGCTATACTTGAGCCAATCATTGCAGCCACTGACTCAATCCTTCTTGTTGAAGGCTTTCCCCTTTTTCCTTGACCCTCCACTGTACCAAGCATGATATTCTTCTGTAGGGAATGGTCCCTTCTGACAACATGACCAAATTAGGTGAGATGAAGCCTGGCCATTCTCACTTCCAAGGAGCATCCTGGCTTCACTTCTTCCAAGACAGATTTGTTAGTTCTTTTAGCAGTCCGTGGTACTTTCAGTATTCTTTGCCAGTACCACAACACAAAAGCATCAACTCTTCTTTGGTCTTCTTTATTCATTGTCCAGCTCTCACATGCATATGAGGCGATTGAAAAGACCAATACTTGGGTTAGGTGCACCTTAGTCTTCAAGGCGACATCTTTGCTCTTTACCACTTGAAAGAGGTCTTTTACAGAAGATTTGCCCAATGCGATATGTTGTCTGATGTCTTGACTGCTGCTTCTATTGTGTAATGGAATCAAGTAATATGAAGTCTTTGACAACTTCAATCTTTCCTCCATTTATCATGATGCTGCTTATTAATCCAGTTGTGAGGATTTTTGTTTATTTATACTGAGGTGTAATCTATACTGCAGACTGTAGTATTCAATCTTCATCAGTAATTACTTCAAGTCATCCTCACACTCAGCAAGTAAAGTTGTGTCATTAGCATATCGCAGGTTGTTAATTAGACTTCCTCCAATCCTGATACCACATTCTTCTTCATATAGTCCAGCTTCTCAGATTAATTGCTCAGCATACAGATTGAATAAGTATGGTGAAAGGATACAACCCTGACACTCACTCCCTTCTTGATTTTAAACCATGCAGTGTCCCCTTGTTCAGTTCAAATGACAGGCTCCTAGTCTATGTACAGGTTCCTCAGGAGTACTATCAAGTATTCTGGAATTCACATTCTTCTCAATGTTATCCACAATTTGTTATGATCCACACAATCAAATGCCCTTGCATAGTCAATAAAACACAAGCAAACATCTTTCTGGTATTCTTTGCTTTCAGCCAAAATCCATCTGACATCAGCAATGATATCCCTCGTTCCATGTTCTCTTCTGAATCCGGCTTGTACCTCTGGAAGTTGTCTGTCAATATACTGCTGCAAACGTTTCTGAATTATCTTCAGTAAGATCTTACTTGCGTGCGATATTAATGATATTGTTCTATCATTTCCACATTCTGTGGGATCACCTTTCTTTGGAATGGGCACAAATACGAATCTCTTCCAGTCAGTTGGCCAGGTAGCTGTCTTCCAAATCTCTTAGCATAGCTGAGTGACTGCCTCCAGTGCAGCATCTGTTTGTTGAAATATCTCAATGGGTATTCTGTCAATTCCTGGAGCCTTGTTCTTTGCCAATTCCTTCTGTGCAACTTCAATTTCTTCCTTCAGTACCATTGATTCTTGATCATATCCACTCCTGCAATGGATGAGCATCGACAAATTCTTTTTGGTACAGTGATTCTATGTATTCTACTTTTGATGTTTCTTGCATTGTACCCTATATTGCCCAGAGAATCTTTCAATATTGTAACTCAAGGCTTACATTTTTTCTTCTGTTCTTTCAGCTTGTTCTTCCCTTTTGGTTTTCTAACTCCAGGTCTTTGCACATTTCATTACAATAATTGACTTTGTCTTCTTGAGCCGCTCTTTTATCTTGTCATTTCTTCCATTTACTTTAGCTACTCTCTGTTCAAGGGCAAGTTTCATAGTCTCTTCTGACATCCATTTTCTTTTCTTCCTTTCCTGTCTTTTTAATGATCTTTTGTTTTCTCCATGAATGATGTTCTTAATGTCATCCCACAATTAGTCTTTTTTTTGGTCATTGGTGTTTAATGCATTAAATCTATTCTTCAGATGATCTCTAAATTCAGTTGGGAAATAATCAAGGTCATATTTTGTTTCTCATGAACTTGTTTTAATTGTTTTTAGCTTCAACTTGAACTTGCATATGACCAGTTGATAGTCTGTTCCACAGTCTCAGCTCCTGGCCTTGTTTTAGCTAAAGATATTGAGCTTCTCCATTGCCTCTTGCCACAGATATAATCAATTGGATTCCTGTGTACTTTGTCTGGTGAAGTCTACGTGTATAGTTGCCATTTGTGTTGTGAAAAAAGGTATTTACAATGAATTAGTCATTGGTCTTGCAAAATTCTATCATGTGATCTCAGCATTATTTCTGTCACCGAGCCATATTTCCCAACCACCGGTGATTCCAATCACCAGTGATAATTAACACATCTTGATTGCATGTTTGGTTAATTTCAGACTGCAGAAGTTGGTAAAATTCTTCAACTTCCTCATCTTTGGCTTTGGTGGTTGGTGCATAAACTTGAATAATAGTAGTATTAACTGGTGTTACTCATAGGCATTTGGATATTATCATATCCCTGACAGATTGTACTTCAGGATAGTTCTTGATACGTTCTTTGTGATGATGAAAGCACACAATTCCTCTTCAATTTGCTATTGTGTCCTACATATTTTGAATATTATAGGTCCCTGGGAGACTGAAACTACTATCCTAAATATTGATGGTTCAAACCCCTTCACCAGTACTGCAGAAGAAGGACCTGGCATTCTGCTTTCATTAAGATTACAACCAAGAAGCAGTTCTACTCTGTAACATACATGATCACCATGAGTCTTGCTTGATTCAATGATAGTAGGTTATTATTATTATGGGATTTAATGTTTAATATATAGTGAATGTTGATTTTTTTTGTTTTGTTTATTTGTTTTTGTTTGCTTGTTTATTAAGAAGTAGTCTTGGTTATGTCCATACAAAAAGTTCTTACCCACATTTTTTGGGCTATGGTTCTAAAGTAAGTTCATTTTTCAAAATATTTCCAATATTCTTTGGTTCTGTTATGTTTATGGACTTCTCTGTGTCCATTCTAGGACCTGGGCAGTTGTCTATCTGATATTTTAGCCTTTGAAGATTTTGGAATGCTCTCTAGGTTTAGATTCATGCACGGACACCTTGGTGGTGAGCCTAGGAGTTCATACTCAACTTTATGAAATCACTTTTTTTGGTTCTGTCCTCTCTGGAATCTCCCTATACATTTTTGCTCCTAAGGGCCCCCTCATGGCCCTCTGGTTAGAAAATCAAAACTTAATTTTGCTGCTCCATTAAGTATTTTCTGCAACTGCATCTGTCTCTTGGGCCTAGTGGTAAAAAGAAACCAATGAGGATCCTTAACCACTATTCTCTTATAACCACTGGTCAGAAGAAATGATTCTCCTCCCTCAATGTTTTAGCATATTGCCCAGTCACCACAGCCACTGCACTATGATGGAATTGGCCAGAGCATAACAGAACAACAAAAATGGGGCTTTCCTCCACTCTGTCAAACTCAGCAGTAAAGCCAGTTGCCATCAAGTAGATTTTGACTCATGATATCCCCATGTGTGTCAGAATAGAACTGTGCTCTACAGTGTTTATTTAATTAATTAATTAATTAATTAATTCTTAAAATGAACCTAAAGATTTGAACTTTTTTTTTTTTTAAATTGTGATTTGGATGAAAGTTTGCAGAGCATATTTACTTTCTATACAGCAGTTCACCCATATGTTGTCTCTTGACATTGACTACAATTTACCCCAATGCAACAGCTCCCCTCCCGCTTCCTCCCTACAGTTACTTCTTCCCTGTGTCCATCCCTC
>NW_006921704.1:416394-430188 GCF_000298275.1 Orycteropus afer afer | reverse complement strand
GTTGTATTTAGTGGGAGAGACAACTCAGAATCTGCTTAATTCGTCTTAAACAGGAATAGAAACTCAAGAAAGAGCTTGAGAGTTGCCTTATGTTTTTGCAACTGAAGGTAAAACTGTAATTAACAAGTTAGATGAAATTAAAATTCTATGAAACCAGTGTAAATAGCTACTGGTTATAATCTTTACAAACAAATATTAACAAACAGTACAATTAGGAAATTTTAATTTTAATTCTTCCCATTCAGACTATCATCATTTTAGAAAAATATCAGTCATAATAAAAACATATGTCCCTTTTCAATGATACTGCATTCCTGCAGACTGACCCTTCAGTGTCAAGTACTTCTGCCCTCTAAATTTTCTAGTTTAATGTAGTCTTTCTACCTAGAAACTGACTTTACAATAGTCCTCAACACACACATAGACACACACGTGAACATGTACAACATACCTCACCCTCCACACACTCATGCTTCTTCTATACTTATACTATGTGAAACACAATCATTAGAAATGCAGGAAAAATAAAATTAGTAATCCCAGAAACTAGCTAATGAGGGTAATATTTAAAATTAAGAAGTCCTGAGAACTAACTCAAGATTCAAATACATTCCATATTTATCTAGTCCCTACTGCATGCTAAGAAGCATACAATATGCAACTCTTATAGAAATTGTTGGAAATGAGGGACATTTTTAAAATTAGAAAGTTTAAGAATATTCTAACTGATGATTCATCGAGTTCCTACTGCATGTTAAGTTCTACGCCAAGGATTCATGCAGATATTGTTTTAATGAGCGCCCCCACTAGAAAATTGGTTTATTAGAAAAACTTTTTTTTTTTTTTTTGCCAAATTGAACTTCTTTGTAAACTCTGTCTTCTTTAATACTGCCTGTGCATAAAAATATTTTGAGAACAGAATAAAATTACCATGCATGGGCTCTGTGCATGCACAGTAAGCTTAGAATGGCTTGATAGCTGTCTCCACAGGTGCTTTTGACCCCAGCCTTGGTTCAGAGTAACATTGGCTATCTCAGGAATTATTTCTTCATAAAATGTTGTTAAATGGAGCTGTGGTGACGTAGTGCTTATGTCATTTGACTGCTAACCAAAAGGCTGGTGGTTCAAACCCACCAGCCACTCCTCGGAAGGAAGACTGGGCAACCTACTTCCATAGAGATAGGGCCTCGAAAACCCAAGGAGAGGTAGCTATAAGTAGAATTGGCTCGATGGCAGTGAGTTTGGTTTTTGGTTTTAACTTTCATTTGAACATAACAACCCCCATTAAAAAATATCTGTAGTATTATAAGAGAGCATATATATTTTGATTCTCTAAGTTGACATTATTAATCATGAATTTTTCTGTTCTAGTTCTTTTCTCCTTTTTAACCATTGATAATTCAGTGGTTAAGCACTTGGCTGCTAACCAAAAGTTCAACAGTTCAAGCCCACCAGCCACTCCATGTGAGAAAGATGTGTAAAGATTTATAGCCTTGGAAATCCTATGGAATACTTCTACTCCACCCTGTAGGGTGGCTATGAGTTGGAATCAACTTGGCTGCAGTGGGTTTGGTTTTTTGGTTTTCACACCCATTGATATTACATGAACTTCTGAGGAAGTTGCTTCTCTCTTTAGCTCTTAATGTCTATTTATAGTATCGTGTCCCTAAGTTTTACTGTGGTCTTCTTAGGTTGAGGATCACTACAACATGCAACATGCAGCATCAAGATACTGAACCTTCTTGACCTTCTATTTCATTAAGATGTTTCTCCTTGCTATACTCAATTCTTACCTCCTTTAACTTTTGAACATTGGTTGTTTGGTTTTTTGCATGCTAATATTCCTTTCTTCATCATCAACTACAAATATTTAATAAGTACCTATTGGGACACTGTCTTAGTTATCTATAGCTGCTGTACCAGAAATGCAAGCTGATGGCTGTATGAAACAGAACTTTATTCTTTTACAGTTTAGGAGGTTAAAATCCGAAATCAGAGTGCTGACTCTAGGGGAAGACTTTCTTTCTCTGTTTCTCTTGGTCCTAGGAGGATCCCAGCACATAGACTCTGGGTCCAAAGGACACACTCTCTGTGGATCTTTCTTGGTGGTAGTAGGTCCCCTTCATTCTGCTGTCTTCTCTGTCCTTTTATCTCTTGTAGGATAAAACGAGTTGCATGTCACAACCCAGGGAAACTCCTTGTATGAGAACAGAGTAGTAATGGGATTAAGGGTGTTGCATACCACCCTAATGTTCTTATAACTGATTGGCTTATCATATCACATCACATCATGGGGAATCATTACATAACTGCCACATACATCATTACAAAACAAACAAAAAACCAATGCCATCAAGTTGATTCTGACTCATGGCAACCCCCATTGGATTTTCAAGGAGCTCTGGTAGCTTAGTGCCTACGGCACTTGACTGCTAACCAGAAGGCTGGCAGTTCAAACCTACCAGCCACTCCTCGGAAGGAAGGTTGGGCAATCTACTTCCGTAGTGATACTGCCTCGGACCCACGGAGGGGTCACTATGAGTCAGGTTCGACGCGACTGCACATAACAACAAGAACAACAAATCTTTCCGGAAATAGATTGCCATATCTTTCTTCCACAGAGTGACTGGTGGGTTTGAACCGCCAGCCTTCTGGTAGCCAGTCAAATGCCTTAGGCACTGTGCCACCAGAACTCTTTACATCATTACATAACTGCCAAATAAATCACTGAGAATCATGGTCCAGCTAAGTTGACATGTATTTTTGGTAAACACAACTCAATCTATGACAGACGCTAAGTGGTGCAAATGGTTAACATGCTCAGCTGCCAACTGAAAGGTTGGAGGTTTGAGCCCACTCACAGGTACAAAGGGATATTCTATTTTTTAAAAACTCAGCCATTGAAACCCCTATAGAGCACAGTTCTACTTTGAGACATATGGGATCACCATGAGTCAGTATTGCCTTGGTGGTTTACTTATTGGATACAGAGAGAGATATGGCAAGTCCATGCTGTGTAACTACCATCTGCCTCTCTGATAGCAAAAGAAGATACTATTTATTGATTTTTCACTGATCTCTCTGATCCCAGAGGCCACTGCAAAATCCTTTCCAACACAGGGTTCCAGGCTGCCATACCTATCAGACCTGACATACATGGGATGAAATTTAATTGTCATAACTATGCCAGGCTATAAAAGGTGATACTGTGTATAATCTGGGGCATAGGAAAATAATACCCATTCCTATTTGGGTTAGAGAAACTTTCATAAGTACAGAAAGGTAAGCAGGAAGTTATGCCTCACCTTGATAATACAACACTAACCAACTCCCCTTTTGTCTTTCTCCTTTAATTGTTTTGATTATCACAGTTTGTGATAGCCTCTATTAATGTCACATATTTTAGATCTCTGCCATTCTGTTCTTGGAAACTATTTTAAATTAATAAGGACTTCCAAGAAATCCTTGTTAAGGGTTTGCCTATCTACGTCAATCAGCATAATGACTTTTATGAGGCACATTTTTCCTGTGACTTTTTATATTTTATATATGAATAGTATAAGTGCACATACATGTACTACACATATATGGTAACATATATATGTTTTGCATTTATATGCGTATATGTATATGAATATATAAAAATATGTGTGTATGTGTATATTTATAGAGAAAGAGAGAGAGAAGGGGAGAGAGTGTTGGTGCAACCGTTAAGCATTTGGCTGCTAACTGAAAGGTTGGCAGTTCAAACTCAATCAGTTACTCTGAAGGAGAAAGACCCAGTGATACTTCTATAAAGATTACAGCCAAGAAAGCCCTATGGAGCAGTTCTACTCTGTCATACGGGGTCTCTATGAGTCAGAATCGAATTGGTGGCACCCAAGAACAACAATAGCACATCAATTATTCTACATTAAAAAAAAAGAAGAAGAAAAATCAAACTCACTGATATTGAGTGGAATCCAACTCATAGCGTTCCCTCCTTGGGTTTCCAAGGCAGTATCTCTAAGGAAGTAATAGATTGCCCAGTCTTGAAAAAAAGAATTATCATTCACTAAAGGAGCTCTGGTGGTGTAGTGTGTAAGGCATTTGGCTGCTAACCAGAAGGCTAGCAGTTCAAACCCACCCACCTCGGAAGGAAGGTTGGGCAATCTACTTCCGTAGTGATACCACCTCGGCATTCCAAGGAGGGGTTGCTATGAGTCAAATCTGACTGGACGGCTGTGAATTTGGTTTTTGATTTGATAGATTCAAAGTAAAAAATTATCATTTATCAAGGAGATTGTTGTTCCTGTTGTTATGTGCCATCGAGTTGGACCGACTCATAGCGACCCCTCCTTGAGTTTCTGAGGCAGTATCACTACGGAAAGGATTATCTCATCTCCCTTCGGAGGAGTGGATGGTTGGTTTGAACCACCAGCCTTCTGGTTAGCAGTCAAGTGCCTTAGGCACTAAGTACCAGAGCTCCCATCAAGATTAGATACTCTGTTTTCTGTACTCAGCAGAGTTTGTGAGAAGAAATTGCCTATAGTTTCACAGCAAGGTGTAAACTAATGTTCATGCTAGATTTACACACAAGAGCTGTAGAACAGAAATATACTTTGATCCTGAATTTGAAAACTAAATGATGACTCAGATGGTTCCCTAGGATCTCACTCTCCTAACCTATTTTGAACTAAATTTTGAATTGACCATGTGCGGGTCCCTCAGTGTTCCTTGGAACATGTCCTACATTTGCCACCATGGTCTTCAATTTTTGTGTAGCTGCTGCTGAAGGTTGCTGCTCTCTTTAGCTTCCTGGCCACCAATTTCAGATGAGTCTCTAAATAGTTGCTTACTTGGCCTCAGGCATTAAATTAGAGGCCAGGATGTTGCTTTTTGTCCATATGAGCACAGATTGCCAGCTGAGGGAAAATATTATCAGCTGTGTTTAGGCCTGGACAGAGAGGCCTCTGGCCCATGTTCTCTTTTCCAGAAGAAGGGAGGACTATTTACCTTGGGTACAAAATATTTCAGGTGCAGAAAGGACAGCTTTTCCTCCCTGAACTGGCATGGTTTTGTTTATCTGGAGAGATTTTGCTCTGTGGCAGACTGGCAGTTTGACTTGGAAATTTTGATTCTCCATTATCGTGCCTCTTCTAATGAGAAACTTCTGGTGACATATGTTTATTAATCTTACTTTAGAGACACCTGGCCAGATGGCTTATATCTGGAAAACATTTGCTGCCATCAATCCTTCTCTAATCAGCATGTTTTCCCTCTCTCCTGGTACCACATCGATTTGTGGAGGAGAACCAAGAGTTGCTTCTCTTTGGTCATGTGTGGCCCATCCTTGTAAGATAGAGTAATGGCAGGACGTGAAACAAATTGTTTAGCCCTGAGAAGTGAGTGAGCTTGTGCTCTTGCCGAAATACCCTTGTAGTCAATGACCTTTCGTTGAAAGGATTCATTTCACATTATTCTTTACCTTACAGTGTCAAAGTCATGGTAATGAGGTGCCCTCTCTGCATTTTCCCACTCAGACAGGCTGTACTGAGAAGTACAGCTGCACGCAGCAGGGATCTAATCACCACTTCCCAATGGCAAGGGCTGATAAGGAGATGGAAGAGTGGTGTTTTTTGATTGGATAGACTCTCCTCACCATTCTCACATCCACTATTATTGCTTCCCTAGAAACTCCTGCATTATGTGTTGTTTACCACGGATGCTAGACTTCTAATAAACAAAAACATTATTCTGGGGTGAAATTAGCTAAGATATTAAATTGATCAATGTGATGGTGAGGGGACATGATAGTTGAGATACGAAGAGTAAGCAGCAATCATCTGTGAAATGCAAAACAGCCCAGACTATTAAGGAAGGAGAGTTGGTGAGTTGTGAGCCTGCCAATGGTAACATGATATTTCCCTGCAACCCATTATGTCAAAAAGGGATTTACTGTATTTTTACCTTATGCTTCCTTCCAGCTTGTGGGCTGGAGAATTGCAGTGTGTGCCTTGATAATTTAAACAACCATCATTAGGGCAATGCACATTTGATGTCTAATTAAATCTTTCATATCGCAAGATCACAACCACACTCTGTCATCCCAGGACCTTTACAGTCTATTCCATACCATAGTAAGCACAGACATATAAATCTGCAATAAATTCTCAGAAAGCAAGTGTTAGGGTTTATTTTCACTACCATGCTCTGGGACTTATATGCCAGTTTTAAGTAATCCCTTAGGAGAGAATGAGGGTATTGCTATGGTGGTAAGAATTATCTTCCTCCTAAAATATTGTTTAACAATAATAATGCCTTTCATTTGAGTTTTGTCATCATCACTCAAATATGTTCTTATTAATGGAATTCTATGACTCACTAAGGAGGAATGAAATCATTGAGGAATATTTAGGTGTATCTTCACCCAACTTCCCTTTGTTTTTACTGATTTTGCACTTGTAATACCTTCTATTCCCTCATACAAATGGCAGTAGGTCACTGATTTTATGAGGAGAAAAGAACTGTGTCCCAAGCCTTCAGATTATAATTCATGAAGACATCATTTTGCACAAAACGACCACACTTACTTTCTAGTTATCTATTGCTGCTGTAACAGAAATACCAATAGTGGGTGGTTTTCATAAATAGAAATGTATTCCCTCACAGTTTAGGAGCCTAGAAGTCTGCATTCAGGGTGCCAGCTCTATGGGGAAGGTTTTCTCTCTCTGTCAGCTCGGGGGAAGGTCCCTGTCACCTTTTAGTGGTTGTGGGTCTGCATTCTTGTAGATCTTTATGTATCTTGGCATTAATCTTCCCTGGGTCTAGGAGGTTCTCAGTACAGGATGCGTTCTGCTCCCAGCTCTCCTTTCTTGGTGGTACCGAGGTCCTTCATCCCTGCTCACTTATTTATTCTCTTTTATATCCCAAAGCATTTTGACTTAAGGTACAACCTAATCCTATAGTTTGTATCCTGCTCATTAACATAATTTTCTAATCCTGCCTCATTAATATCATAGAGGCTAGGATTTATAAAATCTAGTATAATTATATCAGGTAACAAAATGGAAGATCATTACAGTAGTTCACAAACCCCCCCCCCCAAAAAAAAAAAAAATACTGGTGAGTTGATTCTGACTCATACCAACCCCCACTGGGTTTCTGAGGTGGTAAATCTTAATGGAGGTAGGTTGCCCTGCCCAGTCTTTCTTCTGTGGAATGGCTAGTAGGTTTGAACCACTAACCTTCTGGTTAGCATTCAAATGCCTTATGTATTACACCACCAGTGCTCCTAATATTTCACAAAACGGAGGATAATTACATAATACTGGGAATCATGGCCTGGCCAAGTTGATACATATTTTTAAGGGTACACAATTCATTGCACAACACCCACTTGTCATCCTTCATTCATTAATTCCAACAGCTGATCACAGATTAAACAGTAAAACTTCAGACACTAACCTTCTATGTGATAATATAAAGTCCTAGACTTACAATTAGGCAAATATGTTCTGCATATTTGTAAAACACATTCCATAAATACTCTTCTGTTGCAACTAGAATAGTAGGGTATCATAACAAAATTTTTGCTCTGACTTGAGAAATTTATAGCATATAAAAAATACACATATTTTAACAATGAAGATTCTTTATCAATATTTTATTTTCTGAATATTTATGAACAGATTTTTTTAAAATGTTTTAAGATATCTCTGTATAACTCTGGTGCTCTGAATTAAAATAAAAATTAATCTTTTCTTTGAAATATTATTTTGCCTACAAATAAGATATTTGACCAAGTGTGCATTTTTTTTTCTCCTTTATTTTTTAGGCTGGAAAGTGGACTTATATTCTAGAATTCTGGCTTTTATTTCTGATAAGAACTTGAAAGGTGAAGAAAGGAAATGAGTTACACTGTGTCAGAGTTTAGTTACTATACCATCCTCTAAACAAAAAGAAAAACAAACTAGGATGAAGAGTATTGCTCAGCCCACAATTTTTTTTTTTTTTTAATTTTGCTTTGGGTGAAAATTTACAGAGCAAATTCACTTTCTGTACAGCAGTTCACATATACTTTGTGTCATGACATTGACTACAATTTACCACAATGCAACAGCTCCCCTCCTACTTCCTCCCTATAGTTACCTCTCCCCTCTATCCAGCCCTCCATGCACTCCTGCCCCCTGAACTGTCTCCCTGTGTATAAACAGCCTTTCTTTCTCCCATGATTGTTCTCTCCAAGCAGTGTATCTACCTGAGGTAAATATTCAACCCATATGCCTGTCTTTTGTTTGGCTGGAAGCCATAGGTACAGCCCACAATTCTTGATTTGATGTATGAGGTTGTGGTGGTTACGTTTGTGTGTCAACTTGGCAGGCCTGGTTGAGTGGCTGAGCAGCTGAATGTAGTTATTCCCAGTGGTGAGATTGGTAATTAACCCCATGGTGGAATCTGTTGGAGTAGTTGAGTATCCACATTGGGAATGTGGTCTGCTTCCTGTATATAAGAAATAGCTTTGGGAATGATCTCCAGCATATGACACACTTGAACCCTGCATGTAGCTATGTCATTGTTCAGCAGCCTGCCATGCTCTGCCCACCTTGAGACTTGCAATAGTCTTGACTTAATGGCTTGCCATGTGGTTTGGTAACATTGGTACTGTGCCTTTTTGCATGTCAGCCTCGGGTTTGTCAGCCTCAGCAGCCAGTGCTGTCTGAGAGAAGAAAAGCCTCTAGCTTCAGTGGGCCAGTAGCAGGAGGCAGAGCTGAAGCCCAAGGTCGAGGGGCTTTCACCCAGCCCCTAGAGCCTGCACTTTGAACTCACATTTAAAGCCTCCAAATTGTTGAGAATAAACTCCTGTTTGTTCAAGCCATCTCATTTGTGGTATATTTCCAGTCAGAGCAGCACTAGGTAACCAGAACAGAGGTCATCAGATGAAACATGAAGTAGAGATGGGCTTTCTAACCAGCTGTGTATTTTGGTTCCAACTGACTGACAGTACAAAGAAAATGTGTTATCGTGAATATTAAGTTTCTTTCTAGTATTTTTCTTCCAGATGGAAGCAATACACACATTGTAGCGACGCTTCTTCCAGGTGATGAGTTTTCTTATTTATGTTTTTGGCAAAGCATATTGATTTTCATCTGTGACTTCCATCTTAGCACCCTAATGTGTGATTTTTAGAAATGTTCATCTTACTTTTTTTTAAAATGCCCCAGGCCAAAAACCCACTGCCACTGAGTCAGTAACGACTCACAGCGACACTATAGGATAGAGTAGAACTGCCCCATAGGGTTTCCAAGACCATAAATCTTTACGGAAGCATGCTGGCCTATCTTTCTCTCATAACTCCTCCAAAATCTATTTATATCAAAGTCATTGCAGCAAAACCTTTTTATTATCTCTCAAGCACTTCACTCTATTTTATCTTCTTTGCTGTGTTTGGAAAGGCACATTATAAACCTACCTTTTTAGCTGATGACATGATGGCCCAGTTTTATCAACCCAAAACAATGATGATAGTAGTTTTTTTATATTAAAATCTATTATTTTAAATGTTGCCTATGTGCAAGGTACTTAAAATTTACTTTATATTCATTATGGTTCTTAATCTCTCCAGGAATTCTATGAAGTAAACATTATTATCATTTCCATTTTAAAGATGAGACTAGAGGCAAAAGAGGTCAAGTAATTTCCCCAAGGTCACATCATTAATAAATTGCAGTGGCAGGATTTGAAGTTAGTGTCTTTCAATCCCAACCGCCTTCTCTTAACTAAACTATCAAAATTTTATTAACTTGATGATTCTATTACTCATTCACTAAAACTGCCTTATATTTTTCAAACAACAGTTCAACAGAAATGGAGCTATAAGATATGTTTAAAGATTATGCTCTAAGTTTCTGAGTTTTTGCCTATTATTTTCAGCCTGGAACCCAGGGAGCCAAAAGTGAATCATGTCTAAAGAGAAGGGTTTTATGTTGAGAGACCAGTTTTCATTAAACACTCTTTTCCCTACTCTTACCCCATGACAACAAGCATCTGACTGAATTCTCCTTAGCAATCTCCACCAAAGGTAAGGAGATGAACTTCCTAGAGGGGTCCCTGATTATTGGATGTGAGGCACAATGGCCTAGAATGGGACTCACCATATATGTCCATCTATAAACTTTGTTTCCTGACATATCTGCCAATGGCTTGGAGGTTCATAAAAGGAAACAAGGAACACAAGCCCACATCACAATGATTATAGTCCTTAATGTTTCCATATTATTGATGGGAGATCTGTTTCCAATCTGTCTGTTACTTTTCAGAAGCATTAAAATTCACATATATTTTAAGCAGCAGTCACCCTATCTAATTTATCCAGTATTTATTCAGCCTTTAGTTTGTCTAAGTCAATCACTGAAAATGAAATCTTGCCTTTTGATTTGTTACTGGCCCTTATTTGAATGTTAAAAGGGAAACTTCACATTTGAACATTTCAAGCCTCATCATATTTTCCTTTTCCACATGACAGCGATAAACAGATCTTGGCAAAACCTCAGACGCAAAAGAAATTTTTTAAATGAACTATACTGTCATTTCTCTTGAATGATATGGCAATAAACCAATAATTCAAAGGATCACTGAACATCTAGACTTCTAAAGCAGGAGAGTAGCTTAGACTGGTGATATAAGAAAGCACCATTCAGCTTAATGAAGTTTCAAAGGGTAACTTTTTAAAGAAAACTCATTATTTTTGGAATGTCAGTCATGATTGGCTGAGAGAAAGTTTGATAAAGTAGAAAGGACATGGGCCTTAGAGATGTAGAGATGATCTCAGACACCTGATAATTATGAGGCTGTGATGGTTCATGTTATGTGTCAACTTGGCTAGACCATGAGTCTCTCAGTATTATGTAAGTGATCTAGTGTAAGGGAAATTTATTTAGGGGTGTGGCCTGCATCCAATACATATGGATGTTCTGGCAAAGCTTTCTCTCTCCTGATCCTACATCTAACTTATCATCATCTGATCTCTGGTCCTTGGGA
The DNA here is from genome assembly GCF_000298275.1 of Orycteropus afer afer. Classification (NCBI taxonomy): domain Eukaryota; kingdom Metazoa; phylum Chordata; class Mammalia; order Tubulidentata; family Orycteropodidae; genus Orycteropus; species Orycteropus afer. Next base: position 419,169 of record NW_006921704.1, on the reverse strand, counting down.
TGTGACCCAGCAGCCTGTAGTCTAACCTGCTGACTTTGGGTTTGTGAGCCCCTACAACCACATGAGCTCAGAGCAATGTCCAGTCTGACACCTGACTCATAGATTTTGGACTTACTAGCCTCCACAATAGTGTAACACATTCCATATCATTCCATACACACACACACACACACACACAAACATTTCATTGTTTGGCTCCTGTAGAGAACCCATCCTAAGACAGAGGACTTGGAGACATGATTTAAATTCATCAAGGTCTGGTTTCCTTCTTAATAAGAGAGAATTAATAATAAACAATTTGTCATATTTTTGCCAGAAATAGAATACAAAGAAACTTGTGTAATAGTTTTTTTTAAAAAAAGAAATTGTCTACTGTTGTTTTCTTCTCATTGTTATTTTATGATGGGTCATAGTGGGGAAGTGTTTTAGTGCTAGGCTTTTAACTGAAGGGTTAACAATTTGAACATACCCAGTGGCTTTGCAGGAGAAAGACCTAGCATTCTGTTTCCATAAGGATTACAGCCAATAAAACTCTATGGTGAAGTCCTACACTGTCACCTGAGGTCAGTAAGAGTCAAAATCAACTCAACAGCACCTAACAACAAAAACATGGCATTATTACTGTCTATCAGGAGAGCCGAGTAAATGACCATTTCTTCGTAGGGAACCACTGGCCAGACAATAATTCAATGAACATTCTCTGTTAACTTCCTGCATATCAATCTGTATCCAGCCCCTTATGAGCCTGATGACCCTGACTTTAACTTGCCAGACATCATACTAGGCAAATAAATAGGCTGAGGACATCTGCAACTGTTCAAAGCCCTCATGTTTTAAAAAATCCATATATGAGATGGAGAAGGTTGACCCTACAAAGAAAGATACTTAGAGAAAGCGATCCAGTTGGATGAGTCTTTTAATTATATTTATTGACCCTTCAACTGGAAGTCACCCAGTTCCCAGGCACAGATACACAAGGGAGATTTTAGGCTCCATTTTTAATGGAACTGAATTGCTTCAGGGTAAAACAGAGAGCACAGATGTTTGCGAAGCCACAAAGTCTTGGGGTACACTGACAGAGGCACCATCTGATTGCAAGGCTGCCCCAGTAAGCAGGGTCCTGCTTAGAGTTCTGATCTAAGCACTTCATTGCAAACCTGGCAAGCTGCAAACCCCTGGAGTGGCTCTGGCTGAGATGGGAACAAAGGCAGAAAAAATAAACAATCTGGTTAATTGAGTTTGAATGATAGAGTTGCAAAGAGGGACCAATAAAAGGTGAAACAAGAATGAGGTTTTAAAATTCTAATAAACCTTGAGGAGATAGTGGTGTTGGAGCTCTGGAAATAACAACAACAAAAAAAAAGAGCTACAAAATCATAGCCCATAAACTAGGAATCTATTTAAGAATATAAGAGGTTCTGGGAAATTAAAGTATGTGTTTTTTAATCTATGTTTCTATGACTTCAATTATTTTACAATTACCTATAAAAAGTACTCTATACCTAATGTGCCCTTTGTAAGCATTTACATGTGCTATGTGTCCTTGATGGAGTCACTTAATCTCTCTGAGCCTCAGTGTCCTCTTCTGTAACATGAGGATAATAATGTCTACCTTGCAGAGTCAGAGTAATAAAGATTGCACAGTCTTCCTTGTGAGGATTGGCTGGTGGGTTTGAACTGCCATCCTTCTGGTTAGCAGTCAAATTCCTTAGGCACTATGCCACCAGAGCTCCTTTATAAGCATATAGTCTTTCATATATCCTAATAGACTTTTAAATTACTGCTCCATAGTAGGCAACCCCCAAAATAAAAGACCTTATTACTATGAAGGTCAATATTATTATTATTCCTATCATATAATTTGATTTTTATATCAAATACATGAGATATAAATTATTTTTATAAGCATTTTATATGCAGGTAGAAAAACTAAAGTGCAGAGAAAATAAAATACTTGCCAAATATCATGTAATTTGTCAGTTTTACAGTGCACCTCATTTGTTCTAACCCCAAATTATTTTCTTTCTACCACATTGAGTGCCACCAAATAATTGGAAAATGATTAGATAATTTTCAATCCATGACTATCTTGTCCCAAAATATTTATATTACATAAACTCCCAAGGAATTATTTGTCCAAGATGCTCAGTGTCTAAACACACTGTTGTTGTTAGTTGTCATCAAGCTATCTCCGCTTTGTGTCAGCCTTATGTAAAACAGAACAAAATGTTGTCCAGTCCTGTACCATCCTCACAATCTTTGGTATGTTAGAGCCCATTGTTTCAGCAATTGTGTCGCTCCATCTCCTAGACAGTTACCCTCATTTCTGCTGCCCTTTACTTTATTAAGCATGATGTCCTTTCCTAGTGATTGGTGTTTCCTAATGATGTGTCTCAAGTAAGGTGATGTCTTGCCATCTTCATTTTTTATTTTAATTTTATTTTTATTTATTGTGATTTGGGTGAACATTTAAAGAGCAAATTCACTTTCCATACAGCATTTCACATATACTTTGTCTCATGTCATTGACCACAGTTTACCACAATGCAACAGCTCCCCTTCCACTTCCTCCCCATAGTTACCTCTTCCCAGTGACCATCCCTCATACTCTCCTGCGCCCTAAGTTGTCTCCCTGTGCATAAGCAGCCCTTCCTTCTCCCATGATTGTTCTCTCCAGGGCGTGTGTCTACTTGAGGTAAATGTTTAACTCACATGCCTGTACATTGTTTGGCTGGAAACCACAGGTGTGGGTTCAATTCCAGACCTGAAGGGCAG
>NW_006921704.1:411161-412071 GCF_000298275.1 Orycteropus afer afer | reverse complement strand
ATGAGAAAGACATAGAGAGGTACATGGGAGGTACAGACAACAAATATGAACCCTTTTGCACATACAGTACTGTGTTGTCAGTGAAGGCAAGCATGTGTATATGGGTGAATAGATGGGTGGACAGGCTGAACTATTAGGTATGTGTATGAAATGGGAAGTGTATCCAAGAACATACATAAGGTTGGCAGACAATGGTCCGATAAGTTTATGTGAGTGATCAGAATTCTCAGGTGTATAGTAGAGTTGACAAGGGGAAGGTTGTGGTCACTCCTTGCTCACAGCCAGCTACCCAGAGAGACTGAGTAGTTGAACCTGCGGGCTTGGGACCATAGTGGCAGGGGACATCAAGCTCAATTGGCATAACATACTATATAAAACATTGTTCCACCTTCTACTTTGGCGAGTAGCGACTGGGATCTTGAAAAACTAGCAAGCTGCCATCTAGATGCAACAATGGGTCTCTCCTTATCCAGAGCAAAGAAGAATGAAGAAAACCAAAATTAATGGAAACAATCAGTCCTAGCTACTGGTACACCATCTGATCTGCAGCCTATACAACTATGAGACCAGAAGAACTAGATGGTGCCCAGCTACCAGTCTCATCCACTTGGAAGGGGATCTATGTAGGAGATCCTTGATAGAGATGGAGAAAAATGTGGAAAAAACTCAACATCATTTGGAGAAAAAAAAAGGGGGGGGGGACCAGGTTTGCTGGTCCGATAGATCCTGGTGGAACCACTGAGACTAGGGCCCCTAGCTGCCCTTCAGGTCTGGAACTGAACCCACACCTGTGGTTTCCAGCCAAACAGAAGACAGGCATATGAGTTGAATATTTAGCTAAGGTAAATTCACTCCTTGGAGAGAACAATCATTGAGAAAAAAAGGGCTGCCTATGTACAAGGAGACAGCT
>NW_006921704.1:407454-411061 GCF_000298275.1 Orycteropus afer afer | reverse complement strand
TGTATCCTTCCCTTCAAGGCTCAGGGGTCCAAGATTATCTTCTGTGTCTGTGTTAATTGGTTTCCCTTTTCTTTGTTGAAGAGCATCTGTGCAGTCCTTCTCCCTAGTCCGCCATCTTGCCGGAACTCCCGCCATCTTCATTTTTAAGGAGCAATCTGTATTAAGGAGTGCACTGTATAATTCTAGTGCACTCTAATTAGAGGTGAAATTTCTCTTCTTTCTTAAAATTGTTTCATTCCAAGATAAAAATTCAAAGCCTTTGAAATTTGGAGCAAGGTAAGTATATGAGACTTTTATGACAAATTCTTATCTTGTGATATCATATTGTTCAGGGTAGAAACCAGCAGATGCTAATCCACTCTTCTTCCTTTTGCCAAACCCACCAATGTACCTCCATCTGTTTGCACTCTCCCTCCCCTGGTTATAATGCATAAAGTTTTCTTGCTGTTGTCTAAGGCCAAATGTTTCATCACCATCTCACCTTCCCAAGAAGTGATCATCTCCCTTCTTTCTTCACTATCAATTTCTCCCTTTTTACTGCATCATTCTCATTAGCACATGGATAAATTTATTATATCTTAATTAATAAGAGATTTACAATAACCACCCAAAGATGAAGTAGTTAGGAATAAATCTAACCAGAGACACAAAAGACTTATACAGAGAACACTGTAAAACTCTACTACAAGAAACCAAAAGAGACCTATGTACATGGAAAAGTAAAAAGAAAGACATCTTTGACAATCATTCATACTGCACTATTACTTTTGTATCTTTTCTGAGTAAAGACAAGAAATAATAAAGATTCAACCAGAAATAAATGAAACAGAAGAACAATGGAATCAAGATTAGAAATTGGTTCTTTGAAAAGATCAATAAAATCAACAAACCACTGGCAAATTTAACAAAGGAGAAAATGCAAAAAGCACAAATAAGAAATGAAATGGGGGTCATCATTTCAGAAGAACCAACCAAAATAAAAAGGATAATAACAATACTATGAAGAACTGTACTCCAACAAATTTAAAAACCTAGAAGAAATGGACAGACTTCTAAAAACACACTACCTACCTAAACTAATACAGACTGAGGCAGAAATTTTGAACAAACCCATAACAAAAGAATAAATTGAATAGGTTGTAAAAAACTAACAGTAACAACAAAAAATGTCATGGCCCAGAGGGTTTCACTGACAAATTCTATCAAACATTCAGAGAAAAAAAGCCCTTAACCAAACTCACTGCAGTTAAGTCGATTCCAACTCATAGTGAATTCTGTTGGGTTTCCAAGGATGTAAATATTCATGGGAATAGATCATCTCTTCTTGTGGAGCAGCTGGTGGATTTGAACCACAGACTTCCTGGTTAGCATCCAAATGCCTTACCTGTTACACCACGAGAGCTCCTTCTTCAGAGAAAAGCTGACATCAATTCTACTCAGGCTATTCCAGAATGTAGAAAAGGAGGGAATACTCCTGAAATCACTTGATGAAACAAGCCAGGCAAAGACACCACTAAAAGAAGAAAAGAAAAGTATATCCCTCATGGGCATAGATGCAAAAATTCTCAACAAAATCCTAGTCAAGAGAATACAGCAACATATCAAAAAAATAGTACATTATGATCAAGTGATATTCATACCAGGTATTCAAGGATGGTTTAACATTAGAAAAGCAATCAATGTAATCCACCACATAAATAAGTAAAAGGAGAAGAATCACATGTTCATATAAGTTGACACAGAAAAGGCATTTCACCAAACCCAACAACCATTCCTAATAAAAACACTGAACAAAATAGGAATAGAAGTGAAATGCCTCAACATAACTAAGGGCATATGTGCAAAACAAATGACCGACATTATTTGCAATGGAGAGAGACTGAAAGCATTGCTCTTATAATGGGTGCCAGACAAAGATGCCCCTTATCAAGATTCCTATTCAGTATTGTATTGGAAGTCCTAGCCAGAGCAGTAAGGCAAGAACAGGAAATAATAGGCATCCAAAGTGACAAAGAAGTAAAACTATCTCTATTTGCAGATGATATGATCCTATATGGGAGCTCTGGTAGCATAGTGTCTGAGGCACTTGACTGCTAACCAGAAGGCTGGTGGTTCAAACCCCCCAGCCAATCCTTGGAAGAAGGGTTGGGTAATCTACTTCTGCAGTGATACTGCCTTGGAAACCTAAGTGGGGTCACTATGCGTCAGATCCGACTCAATGGCACATAACAGCAACAACAAAATGATCCTGTATGTAGAAAATCCCAAATTCTGCAAGGAAAGTGTTAGAATTAATTGAAAGTTTCAGCAAAGTGGCAAGGTCCAAGATTAACATACAAAAATCATTGGATTCCTTTACAATAAGAACTCTAAAAAAGAAATAAGGAAACAATACAATTTACAATAAACACCAAAAAGATGAAGTACTTAGGGGATTGACTAAACTACGTGGAAAGATGGCAGACTAGGCAGAAAGACTGCATAGACCCTCTTCAACAAAGAAAAGGGAAACCAATTAACACAGACACAGAATATAATCTTGGACCCCTGAGCCTTCAGGGGAAGGATATAGAAGTGGACTAAACCCAACTAGCAGAAGAATTTGCGTGAAAATACCAAAAAAGGAGACAGAGGGAGCTGCGGTTTGGCAGCGATCCTGAGTGATCCTGACAGCACAGACAGCTTGGAGATTGCTGAGTGGTGGTAGGACCTAAGAATTAACCTAAAAATCAGCCCTACTAGCCAGGGACTGCACAGAGGACTGCTCCAGTGGCTGGGGGATAAACGGAGAAGTTGAAGAGAAAGGCAGGCTGAACTGGACTTTTGCCGGTCTGGAGGGCTCCGCCATTTTGAAGGTTTAAAAGTGGCTTGACTATTTTGGATATTTAAAGAGACAGCACTCTTGCAGATTCCTGGGACTTAAGAATACGTTCTGCTTTCCAGCAATCCCAAGGACACTCAGGACCTGCAAGACTGTCAAGATACGACATTCCTCTTGTTACTTTTATATCCCACACCTGCTTGGTGAATGGAGGTGCGACCATCCCCCACTCCCACCTACCTTCTAGGCCCACAGGAATTCCATCACAGTCTGTGTGCTCCGACGGAGCCTGGGTGCCCTGCCCTGTCCTCCATTGATTTTTTTTTTCTCTCTTTTTTTCTTTTTCTTTTTTGCTTTCTTTTTCTGGTGATTAGTTTGCTTGTATTTCTCTGTTTCATAACAACTATTATTATTAATATTTTTGTCCTTTTTACTATTATTCTTAATCTTCCCCTCCCAGGGTCCTAGTTTTCAGCATTTTTTCTTTTCCATGTTCCTGGCTGAAATTTTTCCCCCCTTTTTTCTCATGGTTAACCCCTTCCTTATTTTTCTTTTTGCAATTTGCCCATATTTTTCCTTCATTATTCTCCTTCTCTACTTTTTTTCTATTAATGCCCTATCCCCAGATATTGCAGGTTTTCTTTTTTTTTCTTCTTCTTTTTCCCTTTTTTCGGTTACTATTCCTGTGTGATTACATGGCATGTTTTTTGTCCATGTGCCTTTAGTTTTTTGAAGGTTATTCAATTGTAATTTGTGTCTAATTAAGTAGGAGACAACAACAGTCCC
>NW_006921704.1:396405-404195 GCF_000298275.1 Orycteropus afer afer | reverse complement strand
ATACCGACCTATTTCTTTTGTATCCTCTCTGAGTAAAATGTACTTAAAACGTTTGTGCATAGTCATTTTGTCCAATTTTTCAATCCTCAATTACCTTTTAATCCACTCTAATCATGTTTTCATCTCCTCCCTGCACTGAAATCATAGGTTCACCTCTCTATTCGCATATTATTTGAGCTCTGGTAGCATAGTGCCTAAGGCATTTGACTGCTAACCAGAAGGTTCATGGTTCAAACCCACCAGCCACTCCTCGGAAGGAAGATGAGGCAATCTACTTCTGTAGTAATATTGCCTCGGCAACTCAAGGAGTGTTTGCTATGAGTCGGGTCCGACTTGATGGCACATAACAACAACAACAACAGCATTCAACAGAGTTGTGTTGTGCACTCCATTCTCCATGAACACTTTATTCTCTGAGTCACCCTGTTAACTTCCTCTTGTCCTACCTACATCAGTGGATGCTCCCTTCCCATCCTGATTGTTTGATCTTCAGTTGCCAAATTGAGAACTCCACAGATTCCATGTTCCTTAGAGATTCATCTCCTCAGATTCCAGGCTCTGGAGGAATTGAAGAAAAATTCTGGTGATTTTATACTTAATCATAAATTAGGTATAAAAAATAAGACATTACTTTTTATACCATACTCAGATGCTATCCATTATACCATGTGTCATTCTCATTTTATTTTCCTTGCTGCTTGAATGGTGTTTATTTTTTCACTTGATTTATTTCCTATTAGAAAATAGCTGTCAAGTTCCCTTTAAAAGGTATGTGTGTACGTATTTGTATTTTAGGTACTTTTTATCAAGAGCCCACACTTTGCATTATCTCACATAATCTTTATAACAGCCCTATAAAATAGTGAATGGTCACTGTCCCTTTATAGACAAAAACTTGAGGCTTAAAAGGTTTAAGTGACATATTTAATTTCAAACAGTCAATGACAGAGCCAGAATCTAACTCCATATCAGACTCTATTCCTAGTGTTCTTAAAAAATATTTAATATTACTCATAACATTTCTGGAGAAAACCGGGTTTGGGGTTAGCACATGACCAGCTCTTCAGAATCTGTGAGAATGCCTTAAAGTACAACAAACAGAGAACTCAGTTCGATTGGAGTAAATAATAATGGGATTCATTATCTCACATTAAAGGAAGTCTAGAAGCAAGCCACAGCAAGATCAGCTTAAGAATGTCTCAAGGACCCAGCCTCCTTCTAGCTCTCTGTTTTGTTGTCATTAGTATTAGATAAACCCAAGGCTGTTTTTCCTTCTAATTGCAAAATAGCTGAAATGGTTACAGAAGCACACCAAAATACAATATCTTCTAGCAATAGCAGAGGAGTTGTTCCTTACTTATGAAATTTATCAGGACATACTCATACATAGACATACTCATACATCTCAATGACAAAATAGGTTATATACCTACCTGTAAATCAATCTTTGTCAGCAGTGGACCTACTAGTATGGCTAGCAGGATTTACGATGGAAACCACAAGAAAATCTGGGCTTGAGTAGCATAAAGTAAGGCAGAATGATTGTTGCATAGACAATCGAAAGGGTCTATTCTATCTCTCAAGTGATATCAGATACAATATCTGAGACTGCAGGTGTGTGTAGAGGGGTGTGTGTGTGTGTGTGTGTGTGCGTGTGTTCCATTTTGAAGCCATTTTCCATTTTAACAAAACTTTACTTTGCTAAGAAGAACTTTTGAGCTGTTCTTCGTACATTTTTTTTTTTTCCCAAAAGTCTTATTAGCTACTGTGTTGGCAAGATCCTTAAATAAAACATGCTTCCTGTGGTACCAAGAATGCTTAATTATCCATCATTTGGTCTGTGACTGTTCTGTGTAGAATTTCCAATTCTTCAAATGCACTGGTGTGCTAGGGGAATGAACTCATTCCCAAATCACCCAGAGCTCATGAAATTTTGAAGTTTTCTCCTTAGAAACAAGTTGTCTGAGCTATATAATCCCTGATCATAACCACCATGTTGAACATCTTCCAATGACTTCCCCTTGTTAATCCTATCTGTGACTCAGATTCCCAGTGCTGGTCTTACTTCACTCTTATTTATAGAATGTTCACATTTTAAATACTTTCCCTGGCTCTTTTCTAAGGCTCTAAAGTAAACCATATTTCCAAGCAACATGATAAAGCCTCACTGTAAAGTACCTGTAGGTTCAATTATGCTGTGGATCAAATCTTGTCCTGGTTCACACATCAACCCATGATCATTCTCTCATCCAGTAACATGGAAACAGGTAATTATTCTGTCTCTTCAATTTACTTTATGACAGGCATTCTTACAATAAAGGACTTTTAGAGGGTGGATTCCAATCTCTTCCCAACTGCTTTGGTTTTCAGAGTTACCCATGGGATATAAGTAATGGCATCTTATCCCCATAGTACCGTTAAAGGCTGGATACAAGTTTGTTGATGCCAGTATTGCTGTGTCGCAGTCAACCAGCCTCTTTCAAATCCTTGTAGCATCTACTTCTCATAGCTGTTAATCCTCCAGAATGTAATAAAGGGCAAAATAATAACACTTCTCATCTTTGCAGTGTTGACAATTAACTAATTAGCCCATTAATTCATTGAGCCAGATTCGTCCCAGTAAGTTATGGGCTTTGGGAGGTATATTAATCCTTCAAGGCCACTGGAGCAACATTTGCAGCTAATGGGCCCATATCCCTAACTTACTACCAGAGAGGGACTAGGGTATTGTTAGGAAATAGAAACCATTAATTCTCACTGTACTCAAAGGGGCAAGTGAGAATGACTTTGCACAAATTAATGGGGAAATGTGTTTTGTGTTGTTTTTCTCTTTTAAGACCAAAAAGAGCCTTTGAATTAAAGCCAAGATTAGAATTCAAGATTTCCTGGGAAGCAGCCATATATTCAAATTTGAAATCTTGCCAATATTTTGTCTGTTTATAGTTTTAGATCCAATAATGAGAGTGGATAGGCAAGGAGTCTTATGTTGGGGGGTGAGTAATTCTAGCATCTGGACCTTTGACAACAGAAAGTAAACCTGTAATTCTGTTTGTATTCTATAATCTGCTTAAATAAACACTTATTAAACCATGTGTGGAATATATATCTAAATGGTGTTGGGGAAAGGAGGTACAAAAAAGAAATTGCTAATAAAATTTGCTCTGTGGAGGCAGCCAGATTATGGAGATGAAGTGAGTTTTGCCTTCAAGAGCTTGCAGCTTATCTACAGGAAAAATATGTGTTATCCATCTCTCCCTCCAGCTCTAGCAGGAGGTTGTGGTGTCCCTATTGGCAGATCCTAGGGTCCTGGGCAGGTCTCAGGGCAGCACATAATACGTGGACTTATACACGTGCAGGCTGGAGCAGTTGCCTGTTTCATCATTCCATGTGCATTCTCCAGTTCTGTTATGACAAAGCAAATGGTTTAGAGTTGAGCAATCAAATCCAAATAGAGAAAAGATAAGTGTAAGGCCAGAAGTGGAGTGAGTAGTGATGGTGGAAGAGATATGTAGTTAAATGGTTGTATAGGAGAAAGCCAACCTCTATAGAGAAATTTAGGGCAGATGACAGCCCCCAAATACCTTTTGATGACATTTCTGAGGCTATATGGTATTAAAAGGGAGAAAAGACGTAACTTGAATGTTTAAGGGTACAGCCTGAGGCTTACAAATATATTTACAAACTTATGCTTACTATACTTACAGAAACATAAATCCATAAGGGCTCTGTGTCTGGCTGTTCCCTCTTATCCCACAGATTCATCACACCTAGTACTGGAGATAAAGAGAAACTGACTTTTTCTTTCTTTAAAAATAATAGTAAAATCATTGCTTATATCAGTTCACTATGCAATATTTAGGTTACCTAGGCAGTACACAGCACTCCAGGTATCCTTTCTTCCTTTTCAGCTATTTTGATCCATTCTTTCAGGGTCCTTCCTTCCTTTAATACAATTTCTGTGCCAAATAAGACAGGAAGCTTTCATTTCAACAAGTAGCTTGGAATGTGGTTAAAAACCACATAAAACTCTTTGACAAGACTGCATAGAAACCAGCAGAAGAAAAGCATCAGTGGCCCTCTAGACAAAAAGGCCTAGAGCTAAGACTGAGAAAACAGGAATTATTCTTGCTTTGCTACTCTGTGTACAAGTCATTTCACTTTTCTATGATCCATCTTTCCCCTTTGAAAACTAATGTATGTATGTATTAATAACTCACCTTGTTCCAGAAAGGTGGTAAGCCAGCGTCTAAAAGTATGCACAAAATGAACTTAGAAATATGTAAATGGAAAATTGGTTCAAGAGAGAAATAATGTTAAGAAAAAATAAAATGGAGCAAAGGTTATTTTGGCCATAAAGAAACGTCACTTGGTAGAGGTATCAAGGAATGTGGTTTAGAGTTTTCCAATTACAATTTCCAAGAGGGTAATATGATGACCTATTTTAACTCTCACATCAATCCCACATCAACCCCACAAGGAGCCCTGATAGTGCAGTGTTTAAACACTGGCTTGAGTGCTAACCAAAAGGTAGATCATTTGAACCCACCAGCAACTCCATGGCAGAAAGGTGTGACAGACTGCTTCCATAAAGATTTACAGCCTTGAAAACCCTACGGGAAAGTTCTACTCTAACCTACAGGGTCACTATGAGTTGGAATTGACTCAATGGCAGTGGGTTTTTGGTTTTTAATATGATGATGAGGAGGAGGAGGAGGAGGATGACGATGATGCCAATTAACAAATACATATGAATTGCTTACCTTGAGCGAAGCACTGTGTATGATAACTAAGTATTTTGTTGGCACTAACCCATTATCCTCTCACAAACCCTAATAGGTAGATGCTATTATATTCCTATCTTTCAGTTAAGGAAACTGAGACTTAACCATGTGATAAAAATGATTTTTTCAAGAGAAGTTGACAATGGGACCTGATATTTCTCCATGGGTCACTCTTCAGAAGATACATAGACACATAGTGATGAATATCCTCAAAGACATCATTATAGTGAATTGAGTTGGATCCATTAGAAAAACTATAAAGCTGTCATAATGTTTCATTTATACCCAAGTGAATTTCAGTTAAAGACTTTTATCAGAGGCTATAGGATTTTGTTGCAGCTATGCAGTGCTCTAATGACTCATCCAAGGGTACATTTTAGAGTATCTCAGTTTTATCCTCAAAGCACTGTTCCACAATTTCTACTAGAGAGCTTTTATTAAGCATTTATATTTCCTGACAAATACCTGGAAGTGCAGATGTCTATATCAGTTGTTAAGTACAGCCCGTGGCTAGTGGTGGTATTGATTCTGTGTTATAAATGTGATAGCAACTAAGAAGGACAAATGAGCAAACAGAGCAACTGTAACTTTATCCAGAGAAATTCCATGGGTGGGGCCAATACTTTCCTCATAAAAATGAACTCTCTCTCTCTATATATATATGTATGTATACATTCCTAGAAATTTTGTTGAGCACATGCCAAGTCTTAAAAGCATAAGGAAAATAAAATATATACAGCCCCTCTTGTCACTGAGCTTATTATGATCTACTAATGTTGTGGTTAAGTACTGTCTAGTTGGTTCTGACTTGGAGCAACCCTATGTACAGCAGAATGAAACATTGCCTGGTCCTATACCACCCTCACAATCATTGTTATGCTTGAACCCACTGTTGCAGCTGCTGTGTTAATGCATCTCATTGAGGGTCTTCACTTTTTTCTCTCTCTCTGCTTTACATAGCATGATGTCCTTATCCAGAGACTGGTCCCTCTCATACCAAAGTATGAGACAAAGTTCTTGCTTCTAAGGAGTATTCCAGCTGTGCTTCTTCCAAGATAGATTTGATCATTCTTCTGGCAGTCCATGGTGTATTTGATATTCTTTGCCAACACCATAATTCAAATGTATCAGTCCTTTTGCGGTCTTCCTCATTACTTTTCCAACTCTCATTGCTTCTGAAAAGACAATGCTTGGGTCAGGTGAACCTTCGGCTTCAAACTGACACTTTTCCTCTTTAACAACTTAAAGAGGTCTTTTGCAGCAGGTTTCTTGAATGCTGCTTCCACGGGCATTGATAGTGGATCTAAGTAAAATGAAATTACTGACAACTTCAGTCTTTTCTCCATTTGTCATGATGTTGTCCAGTTGCAAGGATTTTAGTTTTCTTCATGTTGCTCATTTAACCAGTTGTGAGATGTAATACCTACTAAAGTCTATAGTCATTGATCTTCATCAGTGAGTGCTTCAAGTCTTCTTCACTTTCAGCAAGCAAGGTTGTGTCATCTGAATATTTCAGGTTGCTAGTGGGTCTTCTTTCGTTCCTGATGCTGTGTTCTTTTTCATATTGTCCAGCTTCTCAGATTATTTTCTCAGCACACAGATTGAATAAGTGTGGTGAAAGGACATAACCATGACACACAACTTTCCTGATTTTAAATCACTCATTATCACCTTGTTTTGTTCAAATGACTGTCTCTTGGTCTAGTATAGGTTCCTTATGAGCACAATTAAGTGTTCTGGAATTCCCATTCTTCACATTCTAATTTATTATGATCTACACAGTCCAATGCCTTTGCATAGTCAACCAAATACTGATAAACATCTTTCTGATATACTCTACTTTTAGCCAAGATCCATCTGACATCAACAATGATATCACTCATTCCATGTCTTCTTCTGAATCCAGCTTGAATTTCTGGCAGTTCCCTGTCTATGTACTGCTGCAACCATTTTTTTAATTATTTTCAGCGAAATTTTACTTGTATGTGATATTAATGGTCCAATAATAGATACTGATAATTACATAAGCAATTAAAATAAAGCATGGTAGACCCATGATAGGATAGTTTTGTGCTGCACTGAAAGCACGTGGAAGAGGTGTCTGCTTCATTGAGGGAAGAAGGTGAGAGAAGGCTTTCCTGAAGAAATGACATTTCAGTTGAAATTAGAAGGAGATTAGGATTTAGTCATGTCATGACTACAATAATCTCAGCCTGAAAAAGAACATTAAAGCAAATATGGCAAAATATTTACCCGGGTCACTAAAAAAAACAACATCAGTAAAGTACACATTGTACCTTCAATATTCCTGGTAATCAGTCTGGAAAATGTAGTCATAGTTATCAGATGAGTGGACTTAGTGCATAGGACAAATTAACTTTCTATCAGTTTAATGTTAACTGTTCAATTGCCAGTGAGATTCATATAGTCTTAGATTTGGACAGATTCTAGAACAACCAAGCTGTTTCTAAGCAGATATCTACACAATTTATATCTTCATTTGGAACAGCTGTCTATTAGACCCTCCTCTCTCATGGGCTGCCCCACAGAAGGAATATTCTCAAGGATAAGAGCAAGAATTCTGGATCAGAAATATGGGTTCAAGTCTACCTCTGCTTTTATTTAGCTGTGTGACCTTGGCCAAATGACATAACCTCCCTATGCCTTAATTTTTAAGCTTATGGAAATTGGAAATACTAATTTGATCACCTGATAAGGCTATTTGGGAGTTCTTGGGTGGCACAAATCATTAACATGCTCATCTGCTAGCAAAAGGTTGGTGGTTCAAATCTACCTTGAAAGAAAGGCCTCGTGATCTACTTCCAAATTATCAGCCATTGAAAACCCTATGAAAGACAGTTCTATTCTGTCACATATGGGATCATCATGAGTCTGAGTCAAATCAATGTCAACAGGTTGTTTTTTGTTTGTTTGTTTTTATTCATTCTTTTATTTATTTATTTTAGTTTTATTTTATTTATTGTGATTTGGGTAAAGATTTACAGAGCA
>NW_006921704.1:388629-392207 GCF_000298275.1 Orycteropus afer afer | reverse complement strand
AAGAGGGTCTGTGCAGTCCTTCTGCCTAGTCCACCATCTTGCCGGAACTCTGTTTGTCTGTTTTTAAGACTTTTATTATGAATAAGTGAGCTATTCACTTAAAGTATTTAATAGTTCCTGGTGCATAGTGAGCATTCAAAAAGATGTTAGTTGCTATAATTACAGTTATGTCACAAATTGAACTCTTCATCTTCTTCTGTCTTTCCTCCTGAATTCCTCATTGAATCATAACCTCTCCCCTTCAGAAGTCAGAAACCTGGGAATCTTTTGAAACCTCACCTTCTTCCCTCACTCACCACATCTGGGCACCATGTGCAGTCAGCCTAACTTGCTATTTCATTCCTAGCTTTCTCATTTCATACCTTTGCTTATATCCTTCCCTTCCTCCCCAGTGCATTTGGCTAAAGCCTACCTAACTCACCTTATACATAGCTTCTGGAAAGCCTTACATGTGGCCTTCTTATCTCAGGTCTGGGTTAGAGCTCAAGATTCAGTCAGGGAAGCACAACCACTATGTATATGTTATGATGTTATGGGTTAATTGTGCCACCCCCTCAAAAATAAATAAATATATGTTTAAATCCTCAGCCCTGTACCCTTAAAGATGACTCCTTTGAAATAGGGTCTTTGATGATGTTATTAATTAGAATGAAGTCATTGCTGAGTAGGATGTGTCCTAATCCCATCTGAGCAATGTTCTTATGAAAGAAGAGAACAGATACAGAGAGACAGACAAAGGATGGATACTATATGACTCTGTAGCCACAAGCCAAGGAACACCTCAAGTGACCAGAAACAGGGAGAGAGGCATGGGATGGAATAAATTATTCCTCAAAGCTTCAAAAGGAATCGACGTACTGACATCTGACCTCAGCATCCCAGCATTCAGTTCTGTGGGACAATTGCTGTTGTTTAAAGCCATTCATTTTGTGGTATTTTGTTAAGGCATCCCTAGGAAACTAGGGATAGACACATCTTAAGGAATTTATTGTAGGACTCAGAACTTTCACAATTGTGGGAGGAATATGGAAAGTAAAACTCTGTAAAGGGGAATCTAAAAACCAAAGAAAAGTCACTGATCAGTCCTGGTGTGGATGAATGAGTTGAAGCTTTCAAGGAAATCTTGAAGCTAGGGTGCAGCTGACATAGTGGGGGTATGAAGAGGGTTGGTGTAGAAGTCCATGGATCCTGTTGACATCTTGTAGCTTACTGGCTCTGTGAGTCCCAAGCATGTGTCTAGTATGGATCTAGAGGACCTGCCAATCAATAGGGACAGCAGTGTGGAAGCAGATCTGGGTGTAGAGTGGAAAAGTGTGGATACAAAGAGATTCTGCATCTCTGAGCTTTTCTCTGCTCTAACCAATGATAACCTTCAGGTGTAAAGGCTGCTGCCTTACTTCCACCTCCCAGTCTTGTACAACTTCACTTTTTTTTTTTTTTTTTTTTTGCCAATTCTAACATAGATCTATACCCAAAACCAAGCCAAACCCATTGCCATCGAGTTGATTTCAACTCATAGCAATCCTATAGGACCGAGTAGAACTGCTCCATAGGGTTATGAAAGCACACTACCTCATCTTTCTCCTGCAGAGCAGCTGGTGGATTCTAACCCCTGACCTTCTGGTTAGCAGCTGTTTGCCATAAGGGGTCCTGAGAAATGTCCCCATGTTGACAGTAAAACATGAGAGTTCAAGCCTCCTTTTGCTTCATCCTCCTAAACAATAATGATTTGTTTACTTCTCTCTTTCCTATGAAAATATGAACCCTTGGGAGTGTTGACATGTTTTTCTGTACCTTGATCACTCCACCTGGCCCTTCAAAGAAAACAAAAATGAGTTCCTAACAATTGAGTGGATTCTGACTTAATGGTGAATCCATGGGTTGCGGAGTAGACCTACTGCAGTGTAGTGAGTTCCATAGTATGGCTTTTCTACCCATAATCTTTGTAACTCCCACCAGATTACTGGGTAGGACCCTGTAAATATGTGGCAGCTTGGCTGGCCAGCTGGTAGTAATTTCCTATAATGAGACTGGCAATTAACTCTGTGGTGAAATTTGCAATGGGCAACTGAATAGTTGCTTTTAAACTCCTAATTGTTGAAGTCATCAACCTGGGGTATTTCTGTTGGAGTAGCACAAGGTAATCTTCTGGGAAAGTGAGGTTAGGGCATGAGCAGCAGGCTTACCTGGCCCACAGAGACAGATGCAGGCTGAGAGTCCAAGGTCCAGAGAAGCGTGTCTAAGGGCACAGCAGAGGGGAGACTATCCTGATCGAAGAACTGTACCTGAGTGTGTCTTGAACTTGAATTGTAGCCTGTTGCTTCCCTAATAAGCCCCATAATCTGTGAGTTCTGTGTGACCACTGCAGTAAATTATCAAACCCAAGAAAGAGGTGGTGGGTGCTGTGGGAGGGACAGTTGGTGTCCAGGTTGGCAAGAGTGCTAGAGGGTGCCAGCATGTTTGGCCTCATAGGAACAGGCCTTGGGCTACTAATAGTGATTCTGTCTTTCTCTTGTGTAGTTGTTGTAGTTATGTGCCATTGAGTCAACCCGACTCATAGCAACCCCTCCTTGGGTTACCGAGGGAGGCAGTATCACTATGGAAGTAGATTGCCCAACCTTCCTTCCGAGGAGTGGCTGGTGGGTTTGAACTGCCAGCCTTCTGATTAGCAGTCAAGTGCCTCAGGCACTATGCTACCAGAGTAGTTAGAGGAGACCAAAAGATGCCACCTTCCTTACCCTTTAGCAGTTCGTGTCAAGAGCAGGATTCGTTGCAGTGACTCCAGACTCATAGAAGCATGGGACTTTGTACAAGAAAGAAGGAAAGGGCCTGGGAAGTGAAACTTTGGATTCATAGATGGTTACTTTGGTTGGTGTTACCTGTAATGGAGGCATATAGAGACATTAAGGAGCTCTGGTGGAATAGTGCCTAAGATATTTGACTGCTAACCAGAGGCTGGCAGTTCAAACCCACCAGCCACTCCTTGGAAGGAAGGTTGGGCAATCTGATTCCATAGTGATACTGCCTTACAAACCCAAGGAGGGGTTGCTATGAGTCAGATTCTACTCCTTGGCAGTGAGTTTGGTTTCTTTTTTTGGTATTCTGCAGCTGAGAGGAGAAAGGCCTGAGGCTAGAGCCAGGCCAATTAAAGGAGATAATTGATCCAGAGGCAAGGGCTTTTTGTTACACCCAGCCAAAGGCCCAAGGCCATACTCATAGAATGGGAAGATTATCAAGATGAAGGGATGAAATTGGAATGTCTTAATAGGATTATGTGTTTTGGATCATGTGTTTATCTGAATGTTCTCTTACCTACTTGTACATTAGAAATGCATGTGTATGGGGTATGTATAACAGAAGACATGTAAGTCCGCCTTCAGTCAATCCTTGATTCAAAATCAAAAACCAAACTCACTACTGTTGAGTCGGATCCAACTCATAGTGACCCTTCCTTGGGTTTCTGAGGCGGTATCACTACAGAAGTAGTGTTGTGCCCAGGCTGTAAAGGAGAATTTCGGAAGAGAAGAAGACGCCAACCCACGCCAATGCAAATGCAATAGGACAGTTTATTAGCTAAC
>NW_006921704.1:372035-384448 GCF_000298275.1 Orycteropus afer afer | reverse complement strand
CTGACACTAAAAGGTTTCTGGTTAAAGATTTTCCTGGAGGCTGCTAGAACTCTGGCTTCAGATTGACTCACAGTAGATTGCCCAATCTTCCTTCCAGGCAGTGGCTAGTGGGTTTGAACCACTAGGCTTCTGGTTAGCAGTCAAATGCCCTAGGCACTATGCCACCAGAGCTCTCTTGATTGGATATGTTAAAAGGTGAAATAGAATTTGTCCAGAAGAAATAGAAGCTTTTGTTTCAAAGTGTGTAGAGTACAGGGGGCTTAGGTAGAAAACCTGAGCCCCACCCAGAATCTGCTGACTGAGGAAATTTGCATTTGAAAAGACCCACCCAGAACTACTGAGAGAGACCCCTGCCAGGACTGGAAGTTATCCATCACAGTGGTTGCATTTTGCAGGTGAGTAGATGGCCTTGTATGCTGCTTGCGTGTGACCACGTGGGTCCACTTGAAGAATCGAAATAGGGTTAAGTGCAGAAATGAAGAAACGGGCTAAGTTTGGTACTATTTGATCTAGCCCATGGAGGCTGGGGATGAGAGGAAGCGCTAGCTGGTGTGAAGTGCAAGGAGTTGTGAGCCTACAGGCATTGAAATAATTCCTGAGGACTAAGCTGGCGGTTCAAACCCACCAGCCACTCCTTGGAAGGAAGGTTGGGCATTCCTACTTCCGTAGTGATACTGCCTTGGAAACCCAAGGAGGGGTCGCTATGAGTTGGGGCCGACTCAATGGCAAATAACAACAACAACAACAAGGATGAGAGTGGAAGAGAGAGAGAGGGAGAGAGAGAGAAGGTGCTGGCTGGTCTAAAGTGAAGAGTGTAACTCCCAAACTTGCAGCTGGTGTCCATGACCTAGCTGGGACGGCTAGGGCTGAGCTGATCAGAACTTGACCAAATGAAGAGGAAGATGTTTGACACTGAGCTGGTGTTAAACTGCTGCAATTTGATGGCTTGTGCTGGGCTGGACTTTGCTTGTTTATATATGCAGATGCCCAAAGTTCCAAACAGAACAGAAGATTCTTCAGAGAGAAAAGAACATGCTTGTCTCCTCAGAGTACTGGTTTGATTTTTTTTTTTTTAAAAAAAGGAGTTCTGGTAGCATAGTGGCTAAGGCACTTGACTGCTAACCAGAAGGCTAGTGGTTCAAACCCACCAGCCAGTCCTCAGAAGGAAGGTTGGGCAATCTACTTCCATAGTGATACCCACCTCAGAAACCCACGGAGGGGTTTCTATGAGTTGGGTATGACTCAATGGCACATAACAACAACATGTTTCAGATAGCAGCTGCAAGTATTAAGCATTTGCACCACCCAAGGACTTCAAGGCAATATTAGACTCACATATATTGGTTACAAATGCTTTCTATATTTGTTTTTATGTAGCCATTTTATAAATTAGAGCTTCCCTAACAGTATTTATTAAAATATTGATGCCCTCAGCCCTCTGTGTAGCCAGATAGGGCCTAGATTTAACTGAAGTCTCTGGTCCTGAGCAGCCTCATCCATTCACCCCAGTGGGCAGTACAAAAGCGGTCCTGTTCTGCTCAGGCTGCTACATGAAAAAGGTTGGGGCACAGTATTCTAAATAAGCAAAACTTGGTCCTATCTTCTATAAATATTTTTTTTAATGTTTCTGAATTGCAATATGGATTGAAAGGCACTATAATGTGGTAAAATGAATAGTCTCTGGTGAGAGAAAGCCTTAAATTTAGGTTCCACTACCATTGATTTGCTCTGGATTGTTCAGGTCAGGTAACTTGAGACTTTGTTTTCTCACTGTGAAAAAAGAATAGTAATTATCTTGTTGTTAGGTGTCATTAAGTTGGTTCTGAATCATAGCAACCCTTTTAAAACTGAGCCAGACTCACTGCAACTGAGTCTAATCCAACTCAGTGACCCCCTCCTTGGGTTTCTGAGTCAGTGTCACTATAGAAGTAGATTGCTGAATCTTCCTTCCAAGGAGTGGCTGGTGGGTTTGAACATCCAGCCTTCTGGTTAGCAGTCAAATGCCTTAGGCACTACGCCACCAGAGCTCTACAACAGAACAAAACATTTCCTGGTCCTGCGCCATCCTCACAATAGGTACGGTGTTTGAGTCCATTGTTGATCCATCTCATTGAGAGTCTTCCTCTTTTTCACTGAACCTCTCTTTCACCAAACACAATGTCCTTCTCCAGGGCTTGGTCCCTCCCTCCTGATAACATGTCCAAAGTACATAAGATGAAATCTCATCACCCTTGCTTCTAAGGAGCATTGGAAGGAGTCTTCTTCCAAGACAGATTTGTTTGTTCTTCTGGTGGTCCATGGTATATTCAATATTCTTTGCAAGCATCACAATTCAAATTCATCAGATCTTTTCCAGTTCTTCCCTAGCTACCCCAAAAGATAATTCACATTAAAGCCCTTTGTAAATTCTTAAGTCCCAGATAAGTGTAAATCATATTTTATTGATTTGGGGTCAGGAATGTCAGTCCAGCTCATGGGTTCTGATTATCCCTATAACACTGTATTAGAAATTTACCATTTGTTCATTTTCTGCTCTCCTTATTTGGGGGATTTCCAAGATAGGAAAGAGAAAGGGAACCATTTCACACAGTCTGGAAACTAGGTCATAAACCTATGAATGTGCAAGTCTCTGCCAATTGCAGGTTTCTACTAACCTGTTGATTCTTGAGGAAGTGACTCCCAGATAAAAGGAGAGTCAAAGATGGTCAGAGACTTACAGCAGGATGGAGAGTCCGGCAGCAAAGGAGTCTGTGTCCAGTGGGAAAGTTACCAGTGTAGCTTCATCAACCAATTTCCTTTGTAGGGCTGCATCTTGGCCTTGCCTCCCTTGGTTCCTGATTTTCCTTTCAGAACCTAATTCTTTAACCAGTCCATCAAGTCTGCAAGCTCTCCTTTATCCCATCTCCACACAGAATTTCTGCTTGTTAGCTATAGTTGGCTCTCTAGTTCTGGTGGCTTAGTGCCTAAGGCCTTTGACTGCTAACCAGAAGGCTGCTGGTTCAAACCCACCAGCCACTGCTCCGAAGGACGATTGGACAATCTCCTTACATAGAGATACTGCCTCATAAACCCAAGGAGGGGTTGCTATAAGTAGAATCAACTCAATGACAATGAGTTTGGTTTTTTTTTTTTTTTTAATCATGCTATAAAAATAACTTAAAAGTTTCACAAATATCAATTATATCCTGAAGAAAACTGTTAATAAAAGAAGATTTATTTGGTATATGAACTTTATATTATATTGTTTCACTAGACTTCCCCAAGCCTCATTATCAATTTCCTCATTTGTAAAATGGGAATATTTTCTTGTGAGGATCATTTTGAACATAAAATGAATTATTCAGCAAATATTTATTGAGTGCTTAGTCTGTGTGATTGGGATATATATAAGACATTAAAAAAAAAAAAAACTAGTAAGTGCTTGATAAAATGAACAACTAAGAAATGTTTTGCATAAGAACTTACATGTTTTTCATAAGAACTGTTATCAGGAGGGAGGAACCAAAGGATTCAAACCTTTACTGTATATTGAGCATATATAGCAATGATACAAAATGAAAGTGTTATGCAATAGATATCATAGTTTATCTATAATTTAGAAAGGTAATAAATGACTAAATAAAGTATTAAACATAGGCTATGTGCTCATTACTGGTGAATGATTTCCAAAAAGACAGTTTCTGATCTCAGAGGAGGTAAGACATATATATGTACATGAGATAATAACCATATGTTTCGATACTATGAAGGTTGCCAAAGGAATGGAACAGAAAGGAAATGTTCTAAGAATTTAGACCACTGCTCTCTACCTGGGCTATTGTAAAAGCAACAGAGGGCAAGCAAGGTATTTGAGCTAAGCCTTTAGTTCTGGTAGGATGAGTACTTTCCTTAGTCATTGATGCTGTGTGCCATTCTTTTTCCCCATTTGAGCTAATGGTAGGATTTCATATCCTAATTCCTCGAGTGGTTATATTGGGCTATGTGACTAGTTCTGATGAATAAGGTGAGAGACAAAGTGACATATGTCACTTCCAGACCAGAGCATTTCATTTTCAATATGAGAGTCACCAGAGCTCTCTTTATCATCACCAGAGCATGGCAACCAGTGATGTTCAAAATGGCTTCTTCATCCAGTTAGATCTCTATTATGTAAGGTAAGAACTGACTCCTTGCTAACTCATGGCAGGTATACAAGTTGAAGCCCAAAGATGCCTGAGTTGTTTTCAGCAACTGAGACTGTTTTTTTAAAACCTTTTTATTGTGGTAAATATGTTGTTGTTGTTGTTGTTGTTGTTATGTGCCATCAAGTCAGACCCGACTCATAGCGATCCCTCCTTGGGTTGCCGAGGCAGTATCACTACAGAAGTAGATTGCCCCATCTACTTCCGAGGAGTGGCTGGTGGGATTGAACCGCCAGCCTTCTGGTTATCAGTGGTAAATATGTAAGTAACAAAACATTTGTCATTTCAACAATCTTCACATTACAGTTCAGTGACATTAAATATGTTCATCCTATTGTTTAACAATCAATATTAACTGTTCCTGAATTTTTCCCTCACTATTAATAGAAGCTCAGTGTCCTATAAGTGTTTTGTCTTCCTTCCCCTCTCTTTTTATACACCATCAGCCACTGAGATTTCAAGGTGGTTTTGTTATTGCAGATAACCCAGCCTATCCTGAGTGATCTAGTACTTGTAGGTGAAAAGGTAAAAGAAGAAAAGGAGAAAAGAAAAAAGTATATGGGATTGTACAATCCATAGGTACATCAACTCCTTGAAGAATCTTAATTTTGAAAAGAAGTAGATTCTAAGGTGACAAAAAAGTAAGAGAGCCCAATTACAGGGAATTTTGAAGACTGGAAGCAGAAACATCTTTCTGGAGCTTATTAGTGATTTTTGAAAAGTAGTGGATGTGAGGATGTAATTTGATGATCAAATGTGAAGAAAATGGTCCATGGTAATTAAAGAAGGCAACACAGCAGAGAGACCAGACAGGCTACTTCAGGACACATGTAGAATGTTAAGAGATAAGAAGTTAACCTACAAAGGCACAATGTTGGTGGTATTAAGTGCCTATAAATTGCTTTGACTCATAGTCACTCCATTTGACAAAGTAGAATTGCCCAATAGGGTTTTCTTGGCTACAACCTTTGCAGAAGCAAGTTGCCAGGTCCTCCTCCCATAGAGATGCTAGGTGGGTTTGAGCTGCCAAACATTTGGTTAGCAGCTGAGTACTTAACCATTTGCAACAATGGTGCAATACCCTCATTAAACCACAAAATGGAATAAAACAAAAAACATGATAATCTGGAAAAAAATTATAGGTTCACCTCTAACTATTTGAGCTGTTGGCTCAATATTTTACACTTGAGAAAAAGGCTCTTGGACCACTGCTTTCACGTTCATCATGTTTGAGTTATGGTTCTTGTTATCCCAGTAATAATGTACTCTTTTTCTTAAGTGAAGGTTAGTAATAAAATATTTATTGTTATCCAATGCTAACATGACTCTTCCTAACTAAGAATTATGTTTGGTGGATTTAAGCAAACCTAGGAAATATTCTGCCTAGGAATTTAGAAGGATATATTTGAAGAAAAGAACACTTATGGATGTTTTAAGGGGATTTCCCAAGAATGTGCTATTTCTTCTCCTGTCTTGTCTTTTGACTTTAAGTTTGAAACCAGTAGTTTTTAACTTGTAATTTCTTTAAAGAATCACCTACTGACACATTTTAAATGGCAAGGTCCTTAGTTCCCCCCCAGAGGGACTCAGATTCAGCAAGTCTGGTGGAGGAGGAGGGCCAAGAATCTACATTACAAGAAGTCCCTCAGGTGATATTGTGCAAAGTGGTATGCAGATCACAGTTGGAGGGACATGTACTGACCTTCAGGTCATAGATTTGACCATAAGCTCCATGCGTGCAGGGGCTGCATTTTATTAATCTTGATAGCCATGGCATGTAGTAATATTTCTGGCACTTGAGAGGCAGAGTTGTACAAGACTTGCAGATCCTGGCTTTACATTTGGGCATTGTTGGCTCTTACACTTCTCAGGTCTGTGATGAAATCTATAACCTCTTTAGGCCTGATTTGCTGTGAAGATAAAGCTAATGACATATCCCTCCCTAAGGATTCTTAGGCTTCCATGAGGTGATGTTTCTGAAAAAGTTGGCAAAGTGCCTGGAGCCAGGGGTTTGGAGGGAGATTTGGGTACTGTTATGAGGATATTTCGGCCTGTACTAAAGAACTGTGGGACTTGTGAGCAAGAAGAAACACCTAAGGAGTGGTACCCAAATAGGAATCAAGTTCCACTAGATCGAGGGCAGAGACAACACCAAATATCCCCCAAGACTGAAATCAGGTGAAAGCTGATTTGGAGAATGTGGCTTAGACCTGGAGGCTACCTCGAGGTTTCTTGCTTTCTCACATGAGATAACAAGTATACGGGTGTCCCACCATGGGGGCTCATCTTGAAGTTTCAGTAGGCTTTCCTATAAGGAAAATACGGCTCACTGATGTCTTAGACATTAACCAATATTATGTAAATACTCTTTTCTGCCTTCAGGAAGGGAAGGAAACAAAGAGAAGGGAAAAGGAGGAAACAGATATATTTCCTACCTTAACCGGGCACATCAGCAATATTTCATACCATGAAAGGTATTTGTTTGAGTTGCTGTTATTTATTATTTCAATAAGTAACTTTATTTCATTTTGTGAATAATGAGAATAGTTGACCTTTACTTAGTGCTTGCTATTGGATAGGCCTTGTGCTAAGATTTTTACATATTACCTCTCATTGAATCCTCCCAGGAAATTCTTTGATGTTGATACTATTTTTAATCACCATTTAGACACAAGGAAAGAAAAGCTGAAAAAGGTTAAATAATTTGTTCAAGTAAGTTATGTCAAAGCTCGAATTCTGTCTAATGAGCAAATCTTAGGACGATGTTAAAAATAGTTCTAGTTAAGTTGAAAATGGTGGGAAAGTATGCATTGCTTTGAATTTAGGTCTTTATTTTCAACTTAGACTTTGTGTGTGTGTTGAGAGGTGAAGGAATCTGCTTGGCCTTTACTTCTATGAGAATTGTCCATGAAACAAAACAAAACAACAAATGTAGCTGAAAAATTTAAGATAATTTTCCAATTACTTGTGTTAGTGCAAAATCAGGAATCACGGTTAAAATTTTCCTGTTGTTTTAATTATAGGCCTCTGTGCTTCAAACAAAAGGAGCCCTGGTGGTGCAGTGGTTAAAGCACTTGCTGCTAACAACAAGGTCAGCAGTTCCAACCCACTAGCTGCTCCATGGAAGAATTATGTGGCAGTCTGCTTTTGTAAAGATTACAGCCTTGGATAGCCTATGGGACAGTTCTTCTCTGTCCTATAGTGTTGCCATGGATCTAAATTGACTTGATGGCAATGGGTTGGGTTTTTTTTTTTTTTTGGTGTTTTGAATAATACACTAAGTAACAATAATAGAGGCTGATGCAAAACAAATTCTCTAGAGACTTCCAACTCCAATGGGTCTGTTTAGGACAAATAATAAAGAAACACTGTACTGTCTGAAGTAGCAGCAGGCCTCTAGACAGTGTGAATCTTTTTTCTTGTTAATGAAGTAAAATGAACATTTTTACTGGTGTAACACCAACAGCAGAAATAAAAAGCAATTCTTGTTACTTACCTCAGGGCTGCAAATGAAATATCCATTCAGCCTGTTAACTTGGAAGTGATAAGGCACCATCAGGAGACTTTGCCCCGCAATTTCTTGGCAGAGAGGACAAAGGAGAAACAGTCCTATTTTTAAAGGGCTTTTCTACTTATGATATGATTCAGGCCCTGTTCCTAAATCATCTTTGAATCAGAATAGCAATTCTTTTTCACCTACTTGGCTGGAGTGTTCAAGAATCTTTGGAAAATGTTCAGTAAATGCCTTGAGCTCCATGTAAATAGGAAAAATGCAGTTATTTGTAGAAAAAAAAAAAGTATCAAAGGAAAGCTTAATATTCTTCACCTTATGCTACATTGGGGGAAAATGCATTTATTACAAAGTATAAAAAGGTGGAATTATTTCACAGAGAACATACAATGCCTGCAACATAGTAAGTATTTTAAGTTTCCACTGAATAAATTAATGAATTAAAAATATATGAGTAGAAGACCTCATTAAAAACAATTAGAAAGTTGAGCACACAATAAATAATCATTTGTACCTACCAATGTAATTTAGTCTTTTATCACCAAAGGAGAAATCTTATTTAATACATGAAGAATATTATGATTTGAAATAAAAAATGGAAGCAAGAAAGAACCAAAATATCTGGGTCTGAAGACCAAGAAACAGCTAAGGTACAAAAATTAAATTTATATTAGATCTGAAACAATATATTCAGAACTGTCATATGTAATCAAGACAGTCTTGCCCAGACAATGCGTGCACTTGGGGAGTGAAATTAGGATCTATTAGATGAGCTAGGGTAGTAAAATATGTCAGGGTCTGGGGGACAAATAAAACCAAAACACTTGCCATAGATTTAATTGCAATATATGGTGACCCCTTGTGTGTCAGAATAGAACTGCACTATAGAGTTTTCTGGTGGTAGAATGGTTAAGATATTTGGCTGCTAACCAGAAGGTCAGTGGTTCACACCTACCAGCCACTCCACTGAAGGAAGATGGAGTGATCTACTTCCATAAAGATGTACAGCCTTGGAAACCCAATGGGGGGTGCTATGAGTCAGAATCCACACAATGGCAGTGAGTTTCTTTGAGTAAGTATGATTTTTGTAAGTAGATTGCCAGTTTTTTCTTTTGAGGTGTCTCTGGATAGATTCAAACCACCAACCTTTTGGTAAGTAAGCCAAGTGCTGAACTGATTGTACTACCCAGGGAATCCTGAAAGAGCTCTGGTGGCATAGTGCCTAAGGCATTTGACTGCTAATCAGAAGGTTAGTGATTGAAACTTACCAGCTGCTCCACAGATAGGGTAATCTACTTCTGTAAAGACTTACTGTCTCGGAAACCCAATGGGTTTCAGTGTGACAATAAGTTGGAATCAACTCAATCGCAGTGAGTTTGATTTTTGGTTTGGTTTCCTTCCTTTTCAAGGTCACCATTGGCTCTGACATGCTGAATTCATTGGTAATGCAACCCTGGCCCATCTAAAGAACTCAGCCTGCTTTCCTTGATTGTCCCGATCCACCATCCACAAGAAATGTGTTTATATAGCAGATGGTACAGATTATTTTGGGAGCTCTGGTAGCGTAGTGCCTAAAGCACTTGACTGCTAACCAGAAGGCTGGCAGTTCAAACCCACCAGTCACTCCTCAGAAGGAAGATGGGGCAATCTACTTCCGTAGTGATACCACCTTGGACACCCAAGGAGGGGTCGCTATGGGTTG
The DNA here is from genome assembly GCF_000298275.1 of Orycteropus afer afer. Classification (NCBI taxonomy): domain Eukaryota; kingdom Metazoa; phylum Chordata; class Mammalia; order Tubulidentata; family Orycteropodidae; genus Orycteropus; species Orycteropus afer. Next base: position 375,054 of record NW_006921704.1, on the reverse strand, counting down.
GGTCCGACTCGACAGCACATAACAACAACAACTGATTATTTTGATGGCAAAAGAGGTTTACATGACAGAACCACACAGAAATCTATTTAAAAGTTAACATTATGAGTGTGGAATAAGATAGCAACATGAGTAGCAGCATTATCCTGTCACCTCACAAAAGCACCAACAAATACAAGCAGAAACTGACAGAACCAATTTTGTCAGACCTCTAGAAACCATTCTAAGGGTTATGGCAACTAAGCATATGCCTATTACTAAAATATACCTACTCCTCACTTATAGACTATCTCATTGTCTGACATTTCGCATTTACTACAATAGTAAAAAAAAAATCTACTATGAGACTATTTTGCGCATTACCTGGGTTTCCTCCTGATGTCTAGATCCCAGCCTACAGAGCCACTCTTGTCTGTCAGGCTTGCTGCTGAAGCAGCCAGCTCTACAAAAGGCCTCTTGCCAGTCCCATCCCCTCTTCTGGAGCTACCCTTGTAGCTCTTTGTGTGGAAGAGGGAACTGAGGTAGATTTTGAGGGAGCCTTTCCAAGAAAGGCCCACAAGTGGCCAGTGGATCTGAGGAGGAGGCAGGGGTTGGGGAGGGTGCTGCTGCTCCACTCTACTCAGGCTCCCTGGAGGGACCAAGTCTTGCAGTAGGAAGGGTGCTGAGAGTGATTTGGTGCCTGGAGGCTGAAGCAGAAGTCAGCTCCCCCTCCTCCTCTGCTACCAGGGCTACTTGGCTCCTCTTCCAAGCAGCTGTTAGTCTCCAGGCTCTCAGCCTCAGATTCTAAGCTCTCCAAGACCAGCAGCATGTTGCTTATTTCCACAGAGTTCTACCAAACCTGTGAGGTGGCAGCAGATGGTTGAGACTGCAGAGAGGGTGGCTGTGGGAGGTATGGGCACCAGCAGTAACCTCCATCAGCTATCTTGACCCCCTGGCCCTGCCAGTTGCCTGAGACCCAATTGTGCCTCTTGTCCAGACACCAGGGCCCAGGTCCACTGGAGAACCAGCTCCCATGTCAGGGCTTTGGGGTCTGGAGCATAGCAGTGCCAAGCACACAGCAGTTCTGGGAGTTTGGGCTCATGATCTGTCTCTGTGTCTTCCTCCTCCTCCTCACATAATATTTATTTTTCACAATAACCTGGTCTTTGGAACATAACCATGTTGATAAATGAGCAGTGGTTGTAATATTAGACACTTTAATACAGCACTTTCAATAATAGACCATTTGAAAGAATATGAATAAGAAAATAGAGGAATTGAATAAAAGTATAAGCTATAAAATCAAACTCACTGCTGGTGAGTCGTTTTTCCTACTCATCGCAACCCCTCCTTGGTTTTCTGAGGTGGTGTTTCTATGGAAGTAGATTGCCCAATCTTCCTTCTGGGGAATGGCTGGTGAATTTGAATGCCAGCCTTCTGGTTAGCAGTTAAATGCCTTAGGCACTACACCACCAGAGCTCCCATAAGCAAATAGACCTAACAAAAATATTTATAGAACACTCCACCCAATAACAGCAGAATATCCGCTCTTATCTAGTGCATGTGTATAACTCCTCAATATATACCATATGTTAGATTACAAAACAAATCTCAATAAATTTTAAAAGATTTAAATCATGCAAAGTATGTCCTGCAGCCACAATGGAGTGAGACTAAAAATCAACAGTAGAAGGAAAACTAGAAATTTCATACATATGTGGAAACAAAATAATATGGGGTTAAATGACCAATGTGTCAAAAAAGAAATCACAAAGGAGATTAGAAAATATTTACAAATGAACAAAAATGAAAGCGCAACCCACCAAAACTTATGAGATGAAGTAAAGATAGTGTTCAAAGGGAATTTATAGCAGCAAATGCTTACATTCAAAAAAAAAAAAAAAAAATCAATAACTCGACTAACCATTGAAGAATTTGAACAAGAAAGGAAAGTAAGTCCAAAGCTGGTAGAAGGAAGAAAATAATAAAGATTCAAGTGGACATAAATGAAGAAAACAACAGAAAGAATGAACAAAACCAAAAGCTTCTATGAAAAGATTAATAAAATCAACAAGATCTTGTATTAACTAGACTGACAACAAAAAAAGAGAAGATGTAAATAATGAAAATTAAAAAAAAATGGAATATTACTATTGATCACAAAAATTAAAATGACTATGAGAGAATAAATACTACAAACAATTTTATGCCAACAAATTAGATAGCCTAGATGAAAGGAACAAATTCCTATAAACAGACAAACTACCAAAATTGACTTAGGATGAAATAGAAAACCACAACTATAACAAGTGAAGAAATTTAATCATGAAAAAATCTTCCAACAAAGTGAAATCCAGGGAGTTCCGGCAAGATGGCGGACTAGGCAGAAAGACTGCACAGACCCTCTTCAACAAAGAAAAGGGAAACAAACCAATTAACACAGACACAGAAGATGATCCTGGACCCCTGAGCCTTGAAGGGAAGGATATAGAAGTGGACTAAACCCCAAATAACAGAAGAATTTGCGTGAAAATACCAAAAGAGGAGACATATGGAGCTTCAGTCTGGCAGCGATCCTGAGCGATCCTGATGGCACAGACAGCTTGGAGATTCCCGAGTGCTGATAGGACTTAAAAATTAACCTAAAAGTTAGCCCTGCTAGCCAGGGACTGCGTGGAGGACTGCTCCAGTGGCTGGGGAATAAACAGAGAAGGTGAAGAGAAAGGCAGGCTGAGCTGTGGACTTTTGCCAGTCCAGAGGGTGCCGCCATTTCGGAGGTCTAAAAGTGGCTTGACTATTTTGGATATTTAAAGAGACAGTGCTCTTGCAGATTCCCGGGGCTTAAGAACACATTCTGCTTTCCAGCAACCCCAAGGACACTACGGACCTGCAGCACTGAAAAGGTACGACATTCCTCTTGTTACTCTTATACCCTACACCCGCTTGGTGAACAGAGGTGTGGCCATCCCCCACTCCCACCTAACTTGTGGGCCCACAGGAACCCCATCACAGTCTGTGTGCTCAGATGGAGCCTGGGTGCCCT
>NW_006921704.1:354861-368093 GCF_000298275.1 Orycteropus afer afer | reverse complement strand
AACAACAACAACAACAAAGTCATATAAATACTTTTTCCATAAAGACACCACAGAAAAAGAAAACTACTGACCAATATCCCTTATAAACATAGCTACAAAAATCTTCACCTAAAAACTAGCAATCCAAGCATATTAAAAGAATTATACACCATGACCAAGTGAGATTTATCTCAAGAGTGCAGTGGCTTGACATAGCATATTAATAGAATGAAGAAACAGAATCACATGATCATCTCAATTGATGCGGAAAAGACATTTAACAAAATCCCAAACTGTTTCATGACCAAAACACTCAGCAAATTTTAAATTAAAGAGAAATTCCTGAACATAATAAAGGACACTTATAAAATACCCATAGCTAATAACATACTCAATGGGGGAAAGACTGAAAACTTTCCCCCTTAGATCAGTAATAAGAAAAGGATGACTTTTTTCAACACTGCTATTCAACATTCTATTGGAGGCCACACAGAATAATTAGGCAAGAAAAATAAATAGAAAACATTCAGATTGTAAAGGAAGAAGTAAAGCTATATGTATTAACAAATGACATGATCCTATATAAAGAATATTTGAAAGAATCCACAAGAAAGCTACTAGGGCTAATAAATGCATTTAGTAAAGTTTGAGGAAACAAGATCAGCACACAAAAGTCATTTGTGTTTCTATACACAGGCAATCAACAAGGTGAAATGAAGAAAATAGTAGAATTTACAATAGCATATAAAAGAATAAATTATCTAGGAATAAATTTAACCATGATGGTGAATGACTCCTACACTGAAAACTACAAAACATTAGTGAAGGAAATTAAAGACCTATATTCAAAGAAAAGATATCCCATTTACATGAACTAGAAGACTTAGTACTATTAAGATATCAGTAATATGTAAAGAAATCTACAGATTCAGTGAAATCCCTATCAAAATTCTAACAGTCATTTTTCTTTTTGCAGGAATAAAAAGTCAGTTCTTAAACTCAAAAGGAATTGAAAAGGGTCCCAAATGACCAAAAACAAAATAGGAGGATTCACATTTCATAATTTCAAAATATACTATAAAGCAAGATTAATCAAAAAGTAATCAAAACAGTGTGGCATTGGTATAGGGATGAACATATACAAATGGAATTTAATTACAGTCCAGAAATCATCCATGTATGGCCAAATGATTTTTTACAAGAGTGCTAAGTGTATTAAATTGAGACAGTAGAGTCTCTTCAACAAATGGTGCTAGGACACCTGAATTTGCTCATGCAAAAGAATGAAATTGGACCCCTAACTCACACAGTATTAACAAAATATGGCTCACAATGGATCAATAACCACTCCAAAAGAACTAACACCATAAAACTTTTATAAGAACACATAGGGTAAAGATTTATGATCTTGTTTTTACAATTGGTTTTTAGATATGACAACAAAAGCAAGAAAGGCAAAAGAAAAAAAAAATAGATAAACTGGGCTTCATTAAAATAAAAAACTTTCAGCATAAAAGGACTTTACCAAAAAAATTAAGAAACAATCTATGAAATGAGAGAAAATATTTGGAAAAAAATATATCTAATAAGGAGCTCTGATAGTGTAGTGCCTAAGTCATTTGACTGCTAACCAGAAGGCTGGTGGTTCAAACCCACCAGCCACTCTTCAGAAGGAAGGTTAGGCAATCTACATCTGTAGTGATACTGCCTTGGAAACCCAAGGAGGGTCACTATGAGTCAGATCTTACTCCATGGCAGTGGTCAAAAAATAAGGGTTTAATATCCAGAAAATATAAAGAACTCCTATAACTAAACAATAAAAATTTAAAACTGGGCAATGGATTTGAACAGACATTTTTCCAAAGAAGATATACAAATGTTCAGTAAGGACATGAAAAGATTCTCAGTATTATTAGTCATTGTTATTATTGTTGTTAGCTGCCACCGAATTGGCTTCAACTCATAGCGACCCTACGTACAACAGAACGAACACTGCCTGGTCCTGGGTTAACCTCACAATCCTTGCTATACCTGAGCCCATTGTTGCAGCCACTGTGTCAATTCACCTCATTGACAGCTTCCCCTTTTTTGCAGACCTTCTACTTTATCAAGCATGATATTGTTCTCCTGGGAATGACCCCTTCTAACACATGACCAAAGTAGGTGAGACGAAGTCTGGCCATTCTCACTTCCAAGGAACATTCCAGCTGCACTTCTTCCAGGACAGATTTGTTAGTTCTTCTGGCAGTCCGTGCAACTTTCACTATTCTTTGCCAACAACACAATTCAAAAGTGTCAATTCTTCAGTCTTCCTTATTCATTGAAGAGCTTACACATGTATATGAGGTTATTGAAAATACCATTGCTTGGATTAGGCGCATCTTAGTCTTCAAAGAGACATCTTTGGTCTTCAACACTTTAAAGAAGTCTTTTGCAACAGATTTACCCAATATATCATCTGATTTCTTGACTGTTGCTTCCATTGGTGTTGATTGTGAAACCAAGTTAAATGAAATCTTTGACATCAATCTTTTCTCAGTTTTTTGTGATGCTGCTTATAGGTCCAGTTGTGAGGATTTTCATTTTCTTTATTTTGAAGTGCAATCCATACTGCAGACTGTAGTCTTTAATCTTCATCAATAAGTGCTCCAAGTCATCCTCACTTTCAGCAAGCAAGACTGGGTTGTCTGCATATCATACATAGGTTGTTAATGAGTCTTCCTGCAATCCTGATGCCATGTTCTTCTTCATATAATCCAGCTTCTCAGATTATTTGCTCAGCGTACAGATAAAATAAGTATGGTGGAAGGATATAACCCTGGCCCACTCCCTTCCTGATTTTAAACCTTGAAGTATCCCTTGTTCTGTTCAAATGACAGCCTCTATGTACAGGTCCTTATGAGCACAACTAAGTGTTCTGGAATTCCCATTCTTCTCAATGTTATCCATAATTTGTTATAATCCACACAAGTGAATGCTTTTGCATAGTCAATAAAACACAAGTAAACATATTTCTAGTATTCTGTATGTCCAGCCAAGATCCATCTGACATCAGCAATGGTATCCCTCATTCCACACCCTCTTCTGAAAACAGCTTGCATTTCTGGAAGTTCCCTGTCAATATACTGGTACAACCATTTTTGAAATATCTTCAACAAGATTTTACTTGCATGTGATATTAATGATATTGTTCAATAATTTTCACATTCTGTGGGATCACCTTCCTTTGGAATGGGTACAGTTATGGATCTCTTCCAGTTAGCTAGCCAGGTAGCTGTCTTCCAAATTTTTTGGCATAGATGAGTGAGTGCCTCCAGCATGGCATCTGTTTGTTGAAACCTCTCAGTGGGTAATGCATCAATTCCTGAAGTATTGTTTTTCGCTGTTTCCTTCAGTGCAGTTTTGACTTCTTCTTTCTTCCTTCCATTGGTTCCTGATCATATGCCCCCTCCAGAAATGGATGAACACTGACCAATTCTTTTTTGTACAGTGATTCTTCTTTCCATCTTTTGATGGTTTCCTGCATCATTCAATATTTTGCCCATAGAATCTTTCAGTCTTGTAACTTGAGGCTTGAATTTTTTCTTCAGTTCTTTCAGCTTGAGAAATGTCAAGTGTATTCTTCCCTTTTGTTATTCTAACTCCAGATCTTTGCACATTTCATTATAATAATTGACTTTATCTTCTTGAGGCGCTCTTTGAAATCTTCTGTTCAGCTCTTTTATCTTGTCATTTCTTCCATTTGCTTTAGCTACTTTCTATCCAAGGGCAAGTTTGAGAATCTCTTCTGACATCCATTTTGGTCTTTTCTTCCTTTCCTCTCTTCTTAATGACATTTTGCTTCCTTTCATATATAATGTCCTTGATTCATCCTACGTTTCATCTGGTTTTCAGTCATTAGTGTTCAATGCATCAAATCTATTCTTCAAATGGTCTCTAAATTCAGGTGGGATGTAATCAACATTATATTTTGGCTCTTGTAGACTTCTTTCAATTGTCTTCAGCTTCAGCTTGAATTTGCATATGAGCAGATGATGGTCTGTTCCACAGTCAGCTCCTAGCCTTGTTTTGGCTGAAGATAGAGTTTCTCCATTGCCTCTTTCCACAGAATCTGATTCCTATGTATTCCATCTGGTGAAGTCTATGTGTATAGCTGTCTTTATGTTGTTGAAAAATGGTATTTGCAATGTATAAGTTGGTTGTCTTGCAAAATTCTATCATGTGATCTCCAACATCATTTCTGTCACCAAGGTCATATTTTGTAGCTACTGGTGATTCTTCTTTGTTTCCAACTTTTGCATTCCAATAACCAGTAATAATCAACATATCTTGATTGCATCTTTGGTCAACTTCAGACTGCAGAAATTGGTAAAAAGTTTTCAATTTCCTTGTCTTTAGCTTTGGTAGTTGGTGCATATATTTGCACAATAGTATCAACTAGTCTTCCTTGTAGGGGACTGGATATTGTCCTATCACTGATAGCATTGTACTTCAAGATAGATCTTGAAACATTTTTTTGTGATGATGAATGCCATGTCTGTCATTCCTCTTCAATTTGTCATTCCCAGCATAGTACATCGTCTGGTTGTCTGATTCAAAATGGCCAAAACCAGTCCATTTCAGCTCACTAATGCCTAGGATATCAATCTTTGTGTGTTCCATGTCATTTTTGACAACTTCCAATTTTTCTAGATTCACACTTTGTGCATTCCATGTTCCAATTATAAATGGATATTTGCAACTGTTTCTTCCCATTTTGAGTGGAACCACATCAGCAAATGGAAGTTTCAAAATCTTTACTCCATCCACATCATTAAGGTTGCCTCCACTTTGAAGAGCCAGTTCTTCCCCAGTCATATTTTGAATGCCTTCCAACATAAACAGCTCATCTTCTAGCACTGTATTGGAAAATGTCTCTAGGCTATTCATAAAGTTTTCCAGTAATATATCAAATAGTGTGTCACTGCTATTCAGAAGGTTTCCACCAGCTGAAGACAGACTCAGAAGAAGGAAGGGGCCATCCACCTCTCGAAGAATTGGCCAGTGAAAACCATTAGCAGAGAAAAGTAAATCAAAACCATGGTTAAACACCACTTTAGCCCCCATTAGGATTATATAGGCTATTATAACAACAAAAAAAAAAAGGATGGGGGGGGGGTCAGGGAACAAGTGTTGGCAAGGATGTGCAAAAATTGGAACACTCATTCATTACTGGTGAAAATAACATTCCCAGTTACTGTGGAAAACTATATGGTGAGTCCTCAAAAAAAATTAAACATAGAATCACCATATGACCTAATAGTTCCACTCTTTAATGGACTGAATTTGTCCCCCCAAAATATGTGTCAACTTGGCTTGGCTATAATTCCAGTTGCTTAATGTGATGTGGCAGTTATGTAATGATCTGCCATGATGTGATCTGATGTCATAAACCAATCAGTTGTAAAAGGATTACAGTGGAAAAAACAACGCTCTTAATCCTTTCACAGCCCTGATCCAGAGTAAGGGGAATTTCCCTGAGGTGTGGCCAGCAAGACCTTTTATCTTATAAGAGATAAAAAGAGAAACAATCAGAGAGAGAGGGATCTACTACCACTAAGAAGAGCCAGGAGTGGAGTGCATCCTTTGGAGCCAGAGTCCCTGCTCTGGGATACTTAGGCCCAAGAGACAGGGAGTTAGAAAGTGTTTCCCTGGAGACAGCACTGTGAATATGGACTTCTAGCCTCCTAAACTGAGAAAGGAGCTCTAGTGGTGCAGTGGTTAAGGCATCTAGCTGATAACCAAAAGGTCAGTGGTTCCAACCCACTGGCTACTCTGTGGAAGAAAGATGAGACAGTCTGCTTTCATAAAGATATTTAGCCTTTGAAATCCTGTGCAGCAGTTCTACTGTGTTCTATAGGGTGACTATGAGTTGGAATTTACTTGATGGCAGTGGGTTTGTGTTTTATTTAAACTGTGAGACAATAAATTTACATTTGTTAAAGCCATCTAGTTGTGGTATTTCTGCTATGTTGTTGTTGTTAGGTTCCATCAAGTTGGGTCTGACTCCTGTGCCATTCTCATCTTTGTTATGCCTAAACCCATTGTTGCAGCCACTGTGTCAGTCCTTCTCATTGAGGGTCTTTCTCTTTTTTGCTGACCTTTTAATATATCAAGCATGATAGCCTTCTCCAGGGACTGGTTGCTTCTAACAACATGACCTAAGTGTGAGAGATGTAGTCTAGCCTTTGCTTCTAAGGAGCATTCTAGCTTCACTTCTTCCAAGACAGATCTGTTCATTCTTCTGACAATCCATTATATTTTCAATGTTCTTCACCAACACCACAATTCAAATTCATCAATTCTATTTCAGTCTTCTTATTTATTGTCTAGCTCTCACATGCATATGAGGTGATTGAAAATACCATGGCTTGGGTTGGGTGCACCTTAGTCTTCAAAATGACTCTTGAAGGAGGTCTTTTGCAGCACATTTGCCCAATGCAATACATCATCTGATTTCTTGATTGCTTCTTCCATGGGTGTTAATTGTGGATACAAGGAAAATGACATCCCTGACAACTGTAATCTTTTTTCCATTTATGGTGATGTTTCTTGGTCCAGTTGTGAGGATTTTTGTTTTCTTTATGTTGAAGTGTAATTCATACTCAAGGTTGAGTTTTTGGTCTTCATCAAAAAGTGCTTCAAATCTTCCTCACTTTCAGCAAGCAAGGTTGTGTCATCTGCATATCACAGGTTGTTAACCACTCTTCCTCCAAACCTGGTATCACTCACATTCTTCTTCATATATTCCATCTTCTTGGATTATTTGCTCAGCATACAGACTGAATTAAGTATGGTGAAAGGATATGACCGTGACACACACCCTTCCTGATTTTAAACTCTGCCGTATCCCCTTGTTATTTGAATGACAGCCTTTTGGCCTATGTACAGGTTCCTCATGAGCATAAAGAAGTGTTCTGGAATTCCTATTCTTAGCAATGTTATCCTTTAGTTGTTATGATACACACAGTTGAATGCCTTTGTTTAGTCAATAAAACACAGATAAACATCTTTCTGGTATTCTTTGCTTTCAGCCAAGGTTCATCTGAAGTAAGCAGTGATAGTCCTCTTTCCATGCCCTCTTTTGAATTCAGCTTGAATTTCTGTCAGTTCCCTGTATGTATAATGCTACAACCATTTAGAATTATTTTCAGCAAAATTTAATTTATATGTGATGTTAATGATACGGTTTAATAATTTCCATAGTCTTTTGGGTCACCTTTCTTTGGAATTGGCACAAATATGGATCTCTCTTCCTATTGGTTGGCCATGTAGCTATCTTCTAAATTTCTTGGCATAAATGAGTGAGCACCTCCAGCACTGCATCCATTTGTGGAGACATTTCAATGGGTATTCCATTAATTCCCTGAGAATTGTTTTTCTCCAGTTCCATCAGTGCAGTTTGGACTTTTTCTTTCAATACCATTGGTTCTTGATCATTTGGTAAATAGTGAAATGGTTGAACATCAATCAGTTCTTTTGGTTACATGACTCTGTGTATTCTTTCCACCTTCTTTTGATGCTTTCTGTGTCAATAGTTTGCCCATAGAGTCCTTCAGTATTACAACTCAAGACTTGAAGTTTTCCTTCAGTTTTTTCAGCTTGAGAAATGTTGAGCATGTTCTTCCTTTTGGTTTTGTAACTCCAGGTCTTTACATATTTCATTATAATATTTTACTTTTTCTTCTCAAGCTGTCCTTTGAAATCTTCTGTCCTGCTCTTTTATTTCATCATTTCTTCCATTTGCTTTAGCTTCTCTCCATTAAAAAGTAAATATAGATTGAATAAAGCTTTCAGGACTTTCATTTGCTGATTGGAGCACTACTCAAAAGAAGCAGCTGCAAAAAATCATTAGTAATCAGAATCTAGAATGTATGAAATATGAATCGAGGAAAATTGGAAGTTGTCAAAAATTAAATGTAACACATAAAGATCAATAACCTAGGCATAAGTGAGCTGAAATGGACTGATATTGACCATTTTGAAACAGACAATCATATAGTCAACTATATCAGGAATGACAAATTGAAGAGGAATGGCATTGCATTCATGGTCAAAAGAAAGTTTCAAGATCTATCCTGAAGTGCAGTACTATCAGTGATAGGATAATATCCACTACCTCCAAGGAAGACCAGTTAATGCTATTATTATTCAAATTTATGCACCAACCACTAAAGCCGAAGATGAAAAAATTGAAGATTTTTATCAACTTCCACAGTCTGAAATTGATGAAACATGCAGTCAAGATGTATTGATAATTGCTGGTGCTTGGAGTGCAAAAGTTGGAAACAAAGAAAAAGCATTTGTAGTTGGAAAATATGGCCTTGGTGAAAGAAATGATGCTGGAGATCACGTGATATAATTTTGCAAGACCAATGGCTTTGTTGTTGTTGTTGTTATTTGCCGTCGAGTCGGCCCCGACTCATAGAGACCCCTCCTTGGGTTTCCGAGGCAGTATCACTACAGAAGTAGGATTGCCCAACCTTCCTTCCGAGGAGTGGCTGGTGGGTTTGAACCGCCAGCCTTCTGGTTTGCAGTCAAGTGCCTTAGGCACTATGCTACAATGGCTTATTCATTGCAAATACCTTTTTTCCACTACATTAATGGTGACTATACACAAGGATCTCATCAAATGGAAAAAACAGAAATGAAATAGACTACATCTGTGGAAAGATGTGATGCAGAAGCTCAATAGCAGCAAAGGCCAGGTGCTGCCTGTGGAACAGACCATCGATTGCTTCTATGCAACTTGAAGTTGAAGCTGAAGGAAATTCAGACAAATCTGTGAGAGCCAACATACAACCTTGAGTATATGCCACCTGAATTTGGAGATGATCTGAAGAATAGATTTGATGCACTGAGCACCAATGACTGAAGATTAGATGAGTTCTGGATAACATCAAGAACATCATTCACGAAGAAAGCAAAAGGTCATTAAAAAGACAGGAAAGGAAGAAAACAACAAAATGGATGTCAGAAGAGACTCAAACTTTCTCTTGAATGGAGAGTAGCTAAAGCAAATGGAAGAAATGATTTCTGTTAAAGCAGTATTAGATAACTAAGAGACACTCCTAGATAGATGCTCAAAAGACTTGAAAGCAAGGATTCAATCAGGTATGTGTACACTAATATTCAGTGTAACATTATTCATGCTAGACAAAATGTACAAACAACCCAAGTATTATTTATAACAAAAATGTGGCATATACATATAATGGAATATTATTAAGCTAGAGAAAATGAAGTTCTGACATACTACACTATGAATGAAACTTGAAAACATTATGCTCAATGAAATCTCAGATATAAGAGGATAAATATTGTATGATACCACTTACCTGAAATATCTAAATAGGCAAACGGATAGAGACCAGGTCTTGGAGGGAGGAGAAGGTAGGAGGTTATTATTTCAGGAGTACTGAGTTCCTCTTTGGGATGATTTAAAACATTTGGAAGTAAAAAGTGGTGCTGGATGTGCAACATGGGGAACGTAACTAATGTCACTGAATTATATACTTAAAATGTAAAATTGTTTGTTACATCTATTTTACCACAATAAAAAAAAACCCTAATACAATAAGAATTTCTTATAAGAATTACATACATCATTCATATAAAAATATATATTCACAGACACACAATAAATTTAACATTAGTCATATCTGTTTTTCAAATACACCAACCATTCTGCCACCAGATAATTTTTCCTGATTGTTACTTTTTCACAAATTTTCACTGTGATGCTTGACCTATTACTCTCTTTCTCTTTCTTGAAACCTCCCTTTTCTTTCTACTTCCCAAACTCAGTTTAGGTTCATATATAAAACATTTGAGTCCTTACTTTACCTGGCCCCAGCTCCTCCATGTTAAGTGTAGAGCTTCATCTGTGTAAAAACTCACACACACAATAGATGTGTGACAAAGCATGATGTTCTCCTCCAGAGAAGAATTCTAAAGTTGACTATTAAAATAACCTTATTTTTTTCCTCCTCACTAGTTCAAAAAGAACAATAAGATACTGCATGGTTTAAAATCAGGAAGGGTGTGCATCAGGGTTGTATCCTTTCACCAAGATTATTCAATCTGTATGCTGACAGTCAGTCTGAGTAGCTGGACTATGTGAAGAAGAACGTGGCATCAGGATTGGAGGAAGACTCATTAACAACCTGAGATATGGAGATGACACAACCTTGCTTGCTGAAATTGAAGGAGACTTGAAGCCCTTACCAATGGAGATTAAAGACTACAGTCTACAGTATGGATGACATCTCAACACAAAGAAAACGAAAATCCTCACAACTGGACTTATAAGCAACATCATGATAAATGGAGAAAAGATAGAAGTTGTCAAAGATGTCATATTACTTGGATCCACAATCAACACCCATGGAAGCAGCAGTGAAGAAGTTAGTATACTGCACTGGGCAAATCTGCTGCCAAAGACCTCTTTAAAGTGCTGAAGAGCAAAGATGTCTCTTTGAAGACGAAGGTGCACCTAACTCAAGCCATGGTATTTTCAATGACTCATTTGCATGTGAAAGTTGGACAATAATTAGAAAGATTGAAGAAGAGTTTATTCTTTTGACTTGTGGTGTTGGCAAATACTGAAATTACCATGGACTGCCAGAAAATCTAACAAATCTGCCCTGCAAGAAGTGCAGCCAGAATGCTCGTTGGTAGCAAGAATGGCCAGACTTCATCTCACCTACTTTAGTCTTGTTGTCAGAAGGGACCATTTCCTGGAGAAGAATATCCAAGAAAGGATATCCTGTTAAAGTTGAAGGCCCTCAATAAGATGGATTGACACAATGGCTGCAACAATAGGCTCAGGTACAACAAGGATTATGAGGCTGCCACAGGACCAGGCAATGTTTCATTCTATTGTACATAGGGTCACTTTGAGTTGGAACCTACTCAACAGCACCTAACAACAGCAAGAATAGCACAAGAAGGCAATGCAGATCTGCACAGAACAGTAGTTTGCCAACAATTCCTAGCCTGCCGTTACCTTTTATTCTTCAGTCTTTGAGATACATGTTACTCCAACTGTTGGGTAAAGCTGTACTCATTATAAAGTTGCCAGCCAGATATGGTGCCTTTTCCACTTCTGGACATGAGGAATTATTTTTGTTTTTGATCTGAACACAGAAACACAGATACATCCCGTCCCACACATACACGCACTCAGATACCTACTTTAGACATCAGTGTTGGACAGTAGAGACATATATTTCAGATCAAAATTACATTCTGGAAAGGTCCATGTTTTCAATGATTCCCTTTCAGTGCAGAGTTGAACTCAAGAGAATGTGGTATAGGGTAATCATCTTCCTATTATTAGAACTTCTGAAGACCAGAGACTCAGGCAATTGCAGGACCTTTCTTCTGTTGTTCTTCTCTAATTACAATACCTATGAGATCAGCTCTGCCTGCCCTCTAATCTTATTTCTGGCCTGTCCAGGAAAGTATATTGAAAGACCTTGCTTCAGATACTAGCTGACTATCAATATCAAGATCAATTTTGCAAATTACTTTCAGAAAGATAGTGACGTACATTGAGGTTTACAGCCTTGGTAGAACCCAAGGCATGCAGGTCAAAAAAAGGCTATCTTAGAATGTGACAAAAAGGAATAAAAGCAAGAATAGGAAAGAAAAAGTTAAAAACTCAGAAAAAAAGGTAAAGTGTGAACTCCACATCAAACTTTTGGAAAACCTTTTCCATATGATATCAACTGAATAGGAGCATGGTAAAGCCATCAACATGAAATTCTCCTTCAGAATGCAGGCGGTGTTGTAGAAAAGTATATAGAACTCCTAGACAAGCCCACTGTTGTTGTCTGTTGCCAGAGTCAATTTCAACTCATAGCAACCTTATAAAGCATGGAACTAACTACCCCATAGGATTTAGTAGGCTGTAATACTTATAGGAAGATTGAGCAATCTACTTCCGTAGTAACACTGCCTGGGAAACCCAAGGAGGGGTTGCTATGATTCGGATCCAACTCGACAGCAGTGAGTAGTCTTTATAGAAACAGATCACCAGGTCTTTTCTTCCTAGGAGTAATGGCTAGTGGGTTTGAACTACAGACCTTTCGGTTAGCAGCCAAGCACTTAACCACTGGCCACCAGGGCTCCTTTCTACTAGTGCACTTACCTCCCCCAAATAAGATGTGCAAATTATGAGACCTTGGTAAGCCATGGGAAAGACTGCAATTCTTCAATCACTAAAGAAGAAAAATCACAGTCATTGTTCACCTTTTTTTAAATTTTTTCCTCCTGTGATTCAGTGACCAAATCTGAAAACTCAGAGAATAGACAAGCAGGCCCAGTTGTCTCATGGATTTGTCTCTTGCTTCAACAAACCTGGGGACTCTGCACCTCCAGCCCCTGACCACCCTCCAACCTCTTCTTCAGGTGTAACTTCCAGGACCATCTTTATAGCAGTCTTGTTTCCAGGACCAGCAAACACCATTTTTTTTGTGGTTAGGTCCTTATTGCTGACCAACTATGAGCTCCTTGATCCATCAGAATCATTCCATTAAAATGGAGGCCACTGTCTACCTGTATTTGCAGGCTTCTTGAATGTACTCTTGACTTCTATTTAGATAACAATGTGGCCTTAGAAGGCATGGGCCACTTCTTCCACAAGTTGACTAAGGAGAAGTTCAGGAATGCCAAACATCTCTTGAAGATACAAAAAGAGTGTGGTAGCTGCATCTTCTTCCAAGACAGGCAGGAGATGTCCCAAGGTGAGTGGGGTAGAATCCTGAATGCCATGGAAGCTTCCATGGCCCTAAAGAAGACTCTGAATCTGGCCCTTTTGGATCTGTCTGCCTTGGGCTGTGCTCTCACAAATCCTCATTCTCTGTGCCTTTCTGGAGAGCCATTTCCTACAGGAGGTAAAACTTATCAAGAACATGAGTGGCCACGTGACCAACTGTTGTAGGTGAGCCAGCCCCCAGTCTGGGCTGGGCAAGTACCTCTTTGAAAGGCTCACCTTCAAGTACCCACTGTGAGCCTTCAGAGCCCAGTGAACTTTTAGGGGCCCTTCTCCATTCCCCTGGCATCAAGGCTTCTGCCTAAGTCTCTTTCTCCAGTCTAGACACAGCTTTTTTTTTTTTTTTTTTTTTATTAGGATTTGGGTGAAGATTTACAGAGTAAATTCACTTTTCATACAGCAGTTCACATATACTTTGTCTCATGTCATTGACCAA
>NW_006921704.1:353566-354761 GCF_000298275.1 Orycteropus afer afer | reverse complement strand
GATTTGCATCTCTCTAATAGCTAATGATCGTGAGCATTTCTTCATATGTTTGTTGGCCGCTTGAATATCCTCCTTGGTGAAGTGTCTGTTCATGTCACAGCTTTTTAATAACCCAAGAGCCCTTTCCCAAGCCAAAGACCAAGTGGAAACAAAATTTTAGGGGAAATAAAAAATAAAAGAAACAGAGGATAATACCAGTCATTTGAAGAGGTGAAAAGATGGGGCCTTAAGATAAGAGCAGATAGTCAGATGAGAAAAAGACAACAAGCAATATCAAATAAAGGAAAGATTCACCAGCAACCTCTGGCTTCCATGAGCTCCAGAACCCTTCTCAATGCAACCAGGTGTCTGAGCTGGAAATACAAAAACCACATCAGCCAGTTGTTTGGCCTAGGTCCTAAGATAGGGATGCAGTGATGCTCAGGTAAATCCAAAGAAAATAATAAGCCCAAATGAAATTGACTACATTAAAAAGTGAATATAAAGAAAAATATAAGTAGCAAAAAGGAGACCTTCAAAAAACTTCTGCAACACAGACAAAAACACCACCACCGACAAAAGATTGTATATAAGATATGGTTGGATACCACATTTTCCATGAAGGTTTTCCCTTGGAAAATGAAGATCCTTTTAAATATATGACTTTGCATTTTCAAGGAAAATAAGAGGTGAGAGGTAAACATAAGCAAAGGAAGAGGATAAAACTAAGAAAAAGATTAAGAAAACCCATAATATACTTTGAGATCAAAAAGGACACTAAATAATAAAGAGCAAAACTGACTGTGCTTAGGACTGAATCCAGTTCAGGTTCAAGTTAAGTCAAAGCCCTCACAATAAACTATGAGAAACCTAGCTCTGATTCCCGTCCCTCTTTCCAAATCCTTGGTTGCTGAAATCTGTTCAACAAGGTCTATTAGCCAAAGGAGAAGCTTAATGCGTATTTCTCCAGTGAATCTTACTGGCCCAGAAAGAAGATCTTCAGAACTTGATAGCCAGATATCCCTACTGAAACACCGGCTCATCACCCCTCTAATGCTCACCAGGATACCCCACCAGCCCATTCACTTCACTTCCAACCATTTATTTAAGTGTCCTCGGAAGGAGGTTGGGCAATCCTACTTCCGTAGTGATACTGCCTCGGAAACCCAAGGAGGGGTCGCTATGAGTCGGGGCTGACTCGACGGCACATAACAAC
>NW_006921704.1:347987-352541 GCF_000298275.1 Orycteropus afer afer | reverse complement strand
TGGACAATCTACTTCCATAGAGATACCACCTCAGAAACCCAAGGAGGGGTCACTATGAGTAGGGGGATTGATTCGTGGGTTTAACAGCCTTCATGTAGGCATTCCAGGAGGAGATAACAGAGTTAATAGAAGAAAGTCAGCAAAAAATAATATAAGCAAATTTCCTAGAAACCAAGACAAAAGAACCTAGTTGAAACAAAAACTCATTGGGTGACTGGTGTAATAATAGTAATAATAATAATAATAATAATAAAAGATCCACCTCAAGACACATCATTACAAAATTTTAGAATACTGGGAACAAAAGAAAAAAAAGAAATACTCCAGAGAGGAAAACAAAATAAAAGTAATTTACAATAATCAGGATTCATAATGGCATTTGATTACTCAAAGTAACATTGGAGGGCAGAAGACAATAGAGTGATTTTTTTCACAATTATGACAGATTTTCTTTTTAAAAACCAAACTATGTTTCTACAAGGATAGGCTAAAGATATACTCAGACATGAAGCTTACATCCTGTTCACTCTTCTTCAAGAAGCTACTGAAGGATGTGTTTCCCAGAATAAAGGAAGGCAGCCAAGAAAGAGGAATAAATGAGACTCAGGAAACAGGGTTCTTATAAGATGAAAGACAAAGAGATCTCTGAGGATGATGGTGAAGAGAGATTCCTGGATGGCAGCCATGCAGCAGGCCTAAAAGCCAACCAGTTCACACGAGGGCTTCAAGTTGGTTCATTCTGGTTCGACCATCTGCTGAGAATTTGCATTTCCACCCCAGGAATATTAATTCAGAATTTATGTTTTAACAAGCTCCTCCAGGTAATTCTTATGCATCCCTAAATGATTTTTTTTTAAATACGTAAGAATCGCCTGGGTATCTTGTTACAATGTTGATTTTGATTCAGTATATCTGGAGTGGAACTGCAAATTTTTAGCAGGAGGTTGAACAAGAATGAACCAGTTCAAAGCCCTGGTTCAGACCAAAGGTAAATGAAAGGTTTTAGGGAGACTATTTCCTAGGATAAGTTAATATTTATGGAAAACCTGCTGTATTTGACCATCACCTGTCTGTCAGTTTTTCTTACTGTGAGGGCTTGCATATTGATATCATGCTGGAAGTTGTGCCACCAGTATTTTAAATACCATCAGGGCCACCAGAACTTCCAGACTAAAATATATTAGGAAGAAAAGTCTGGTGGTCTACTTTTGATAATTGTTGTTGTTGTTGTTGTTATGTGCCGTCGAGTCGGCCCCGACTCATAGCGACCCCTCCTTGGGTTTCCGAGGCAGTATCACTACGGAAGTAGGATTGCCCAACCTTCCTTCCGAGGAGTGGCCAATGAAAACCTTACAGGTCACAATATAGGATACATAAGGTCACAGTAGATTGGAGCCAATTCTATTGCAACTATGGAGCCCTGATAGTGAAATGGTTAGGCATTCACCTGATAACCCAAAGGTCAGTGTTCTAAACTTCCAACACCTCCACAGGGGAAAGATATGGCAGTCTGTTTCCATGATGATTACAGGGTTGAAAACCCTATGAGGTAGTTCTAATCTGTCTTATAAGATCACTTTAAACTGAAACAAATTTGATGGCAATGCAGGTTTCTACTGCAATTAATAACACAAAGAACAGCAATGTATTTAAAAAGAGTGAGAGGAGACTAACACTTGGAACAAAAAGGTTGTGACTGAATTAAATGATAAAAATGTAAAAATAATCTATGTACAGCAGTCCCTGACTTAAAATGGGTTTCTTTCTGATGACTTTAACATAAATCAGTTCTGATGTAAGTCAAACACCCCATTATTATTGCCTCTTATTATCAGTATCTTTATACATCAAAATATATTGATTATTACTGGTGACTGGAATGTAAAAATTAGAAACAAAGGAAAGGCACTGATAGTTGGAAAATAAGGCTTCAGTGATAGAAATGATGTTGAAAATCACATGCTAGAATTTTGCAAGATGAACAATTTATTCACTAGAAATACCTTCTTCAACATAAACGGTGACTATATACGTGGACCTCACCAGAAGGAATATGCAGGAATCTAATTGACTATATCTGGGGAAGGAGGTGATGGAGAAGCTTCGTGTGATCAATTGAAACAAGGCCAGGAGCTGACAGTGGAACAGAGAATATGAGAATCAATTCCTCATATGCAAGATCAGGTTGAAACTGAAGAAAATTAAAACAAGTCCAAGAGAGCCAAAATATGACCTTGATTTTATCTCACTTGAATTTAGAGACAATCTGAAGAATAGATTTCACATATTGAATGTCAATGGCCACTGACTAGAGTGTTCTGGGATGACATCAAGAACATCAATCATGAGGAAAGCAAATGGTCATTGAAAAGATAGGAAAGGAAGCAAAGACCAAAATCGGTGTCAAAAGAGACTCTGAAACTTGCTCTTGAAAGGAGAGCAGCTAAAATGAATGGAAGAAATGATGAAATAAAAGATATGAACAGAAGATTTCAAAGGATGGCTCAAAAAGACAAAGTAAAGTATTATAATGAAGTGTGCAAAGACCTGGAACTAGAAAATGAAAAGGGAAGAACACACTCGGAATTTCTTAAGCTGAAAGAACTGAAGAAAAATTGAAGCCTCAAGTTGCAATATTGAAGGATTCTATGGTCAAAACATTGAATGATGCAGGAAGCATAAAAAGAACATGGAAGGAATACACAGAGTAACTGTACTAAAAAGAATTAGTCTATAATCAACCATTTCAGGAGTCAGTGATAGGATAATATCCATACATCTACAAGGAAAACCAGTTAATACTACTATTATTCAAATTTATGCACCAACCACCAAAGCCAAAGATGAGGAAATTGAAGACTTTTTACCAATTTCTGCAGTCTGGAATTGACCAAGCATGCAATCAAGATGCGTTGATTATCACTGATGATTGGAATGCTAAAGTTGGAAACAAGGAAGGAGCACCAGTAAATGGAAAATATGGGCTTGGTGATAGAAATAACACTGGAGGTCACATGATAGAATTTTGCAAAATCAACAATTTGTTCATTGAAATACCTTTTTTCAACAACACAAACAGATTGGAGAGTAGCTAAAGCAAATGGAATAAATTACAATAAAAGAGCTGAACAGAAGATTTCAAAGAGCAGCTCGAGAAGACAAAGTCAATTATTATAATGAAATGTGCAAAGAGCTGGAGTTAGAATACCAAAAGGGAAGAACACAATTGGCATATCTCAAGCTGAAAGAACTGAAGAGGAAATTTAAGCATCCAGTTGCAGTATTGAAAGATTCTATGGGCAATGTGTTGAATGATGCAGGAAACATCAAAAGAAGATGGAAGGAATACACTCTACCAAAAGGAATTAGTTGATGTTCATCCATTTCAGGAAGTGGCAAATGATCAAGAGCCAATGATATTGAAGGAAGAAATCAAAGCTACACTGAATAAATTGGCGGAAAACAAGGCTCCAGGAATTGACAAAATACCCATTGGGATGTTTCAACTAACAGATGCCACACTGGAGGCACTTACTCGGCTATGCCAAGAGATTTGGAAAACAGCTACCTGGCCAACTGACTGGAAGAGATCCATATTTGTACCCATTCCAAAGAAAGGTGATCCTACAGAATGTGGAAATTATTGAACAATCTCATTAATATCACATGCAAGAAAATCATACTGAAGATAATTTAAAAATGGTTGCAGCAATGTATTGACAGAGAACTTCCAGAATGTAAGCTGAATTCAAAAGAGGATGTGGAATGAGGGATATCATTGCTGATATCAGATGAATCTTGGCGGAAAGCAAAGAATACCAGAAAGATGTTTACTTATGTTTTATTGACTATACAAAAGCATTCAATTGTGTGGATCATAACAAATTGTGGATGACATTGAGAAGAAAGTGAATTCCAGAATGCTTAGGTGCTTGTGAAGAACCTGTACATAACCTAAGAGTCAGTCCTTCAAACAGAACAAGGGGATACTGCATGTTTTGAAATCAAGAAAAGTGTGTGTCAGGGTTGCATCCTCCCACCATACTTATTCAGTCTGTATGCTGAGCAAATAATCTGAGAAGCTGGACTATGTGAAGAAGAATGTGGCTTCAGGATTGGAGGAAGACTGATTAACAGCTTAGGATATGCAGATGATACAACCTTGCTTGCTGAAAGTGAAGATGATTTCAAGCACTTACTGATGAAGATCAAAGATCACAGACTTCAGTATGGATTACACCTCAACATAAAGAAAACAAAAATCTTCACAACTAGACCAATAAGCAACATCATGATAAATGGAGAAAAGATTGAAGTTGTCAGGGACCTCATTTTACTCAGATCCATAGTCAACACCCATGGAAGCAGCAGTCAAGAAATCAAATGTATTGCACTGTGCAAATCTTCAAAAGCCCTCTTTAAAGTGTTAGGGTGCAAAGATGTCACCTTGAAGACTAACATGCACCTAACTGAAGCCATAGTATTTTCAGTCGCCTCATACACATGTGAAAACTGGACAATGAATAAAGAAGACTAAAGAAGAGTTGATGCTTT